>NC_133325.1:733001432-733238605 GCF_042186555.1 Aquarana catesbeiana | reverse complement strand
TACAAGGAAAGTTTGGTTGCACAGCGATAAGTCAACCAGTCAGCCTCCAGCAAACAACCATAGACTTGAATATTTAGAGTCTTACTACACCTCCTGTGTTTTTTTCCTGTAAGGAAGAGAGAAGCTATATACAAAGATAAACTGTGGTTGGCATTTCACTTCTTATTACATGATGGATATGCTAAAGCCATTCCGTGTTTGTGGAATGGAATTTTTACCAACTTCGTACAGAAAATATTTTTCTAAAGATATTTAACTTGTGATTTGAGAAGACGATTGGCGGCTCTTTAGTCCTGTGCACATTACATGGAAGATGTAGCTATGAGGACAGAGACAAAGTTAGTGGGGGCTGTGCTTGGCCTTCTATCAGCAGGCTGTTTTTGTTAAAAATATCTTTCATGGCTCCATCTGATTAACAAGAAACAGGCTTTCAAACTTTGAGTGTCTCTGCCTTTTGCTCCTTGAGCGCATTTTCAGATGTCGCCTTTAAAACTGGCAAGTATTGCGACAGACCATGCAGCCTCAGTGCCTATTCGAAAACATTGAGATGTCGTGGGTTACATTTTTTAAAGTTGCATCTTGTTCTTCCAAAAAGCAGCGCTGGTCTGTATTGACATTTTAAAGAAAATGCATATTGTCAACCAGGGCTCATATGTGGGTGCTTTTGGTGTACCCTTGGGTGCTTATCCTGTGATCATGATCCGCTTGCGTATTGTTGCTCTTTCTGGTAGCCGAGACCTTGGACGCTACAAGTAGAGTTCCTTAAGCCCTACGTATGCATACAGCAATAAACATGAGAATGCTTAGTGAAGCAGGACAACAGCCTGAAGAACTATGTAGTATCTGTGGGTATTTTCACTATTGATTGCTAATCTGCAGAAGTTGGAGGGCTGAGTTATGTGATCTATTAACTGACTCTTGGAATTGGTCATATGATAGATTTTCTTTTGCCACTTCATTGAAATTGGGTTTCCCCTTTCAGGACTGCCCAATAATACTAACGGTCTTTGTTGGGCTTTGGGCTTGTGTCAGTGACGTGAGTTTAACTTAATGGAGAAGCATGACCGAAAGCTTTTTTGGCTATACTTCTCCTGTGGGTCACAAGAGTCACAATATGGCCTGGACCGGCAGCTGGCTCAGCCGCTTGGCGAGCATCTCCCGTCCCCCCCACAGCCCAGCGTTCCTGTGAGTGCTGAAGGGTAAGAGTAGAGAGCCGGTGACTGACATCTCCCACCTCTCTGCAGGCTGAGGACCGCAAAGCTGAGCAATCGGCTGTCTTGGATTGCTTGGTTTTCAGTCCTGGAAGAAGCGGGGGGACAGCTGCTGCTGATTCGGTGCTGCAGCCATATGCTGTAGAGGAGTACAATTCTTTTTCTTTTTTGGTTTTGTTTATCCGATTCCCATACTTCTCTTTCAAGTTGGAGACACTTCCGAGATCATTCAAAATTTTGACCTGCAGTTGACCTCCTTATGGCCTGCACGTTTCAAGCAGTTTGGCATTTCCCATAGACTTGTATGGGAATGCAATACACATTTTAAGAAAGCAAAACCATTCAACACCGGCCCTCAACAGGAACTCACCACAATGTACAAGACATATAGGGGATTTCCAAATGAAATGGGAATCTTTGCTTGGCCTCTTTGTTACTATACATCTCCTCTTTTGCAAGTACCAGAACTTGACCAGGAGCTGCGATCAGAGATTTTTTACTTTGTTGTATCTCCTACTTGTGAAATCTATGTAGTGACACAACCATAGAGATCTGTCAGTTCTTTGGGAATTTTGGTGGTTCAAAAAGTTTTTACCTAAAGTGGTTGTAAACCTCAATCATGAAATCTGAACAAAGCATATCCCTCTATAGTGTGCACTTGTCTCAATTAAAAGCACAAAGTGTCATTTCTGTCTGCTACTTCATTCCTCTTCTATCAGCATGAGTCACTTCTGACAAGTCAAGTTTTCCTGACAACAATGGAGACAGGAGGGGTTTTCCAGCTGATTGAAAGCCTTAGCTCTGTTCCTGTGAGCTGTGTGAAGGGGGGGGGGGGGGTGTCCCTTCCCTCCAATCGGCTCTCAGAGCTCTCCTCACTGAGCTCTGCAGAGTGTAACTTCACCTCTCCTTGCCTTTTTTCTGAGCTTTCAGACAAACTTATAAATCCTGGACTTTGAATGTCTGTAGAGAAGAGAAGAAATGCAGATACAGGTACAAATTATCTAGGAGGATTTGTTTTCATCTCTGTGTATCACCTGAGACCAGTCACTTCACTGAGTATATGAGTATATGTAAGGGTTTACAACCCACTTTAAGTTTTTCTGAGCTGGAATTACAAGGTGGCAACAAGTAACTTTACAGTAGATTTGTTCTTTTGCAGCAGAGAACCCCCCCCCTCCAATCACAGTTGTACACTGGATAGAAGTCTTGGCTTTAGGCCTGCCTTGGAGCTCCAACAACACCAACATTCCACTATCCAATAAGAGCACCACAATGGGCAATAACCTTGCCTACATTTGATTAGAAGATAATCAGCAGGAGTGAGGCCTCTGTAAAGCATGCATCAGGGGTCAGAGGGGTTCCCTGGTTCAGAGGGGAGTATTTTCTATATATATTAACAGTGCTTTAAAATGCCTTGTGGTCCCTTCTTTTAGACTGCAGTTTTGGTTTTTACAGGTTTTGGACAATATAAATAATGCAAGCTAATAGACCGCAAAATAGGGCAAAGGGGCGCTCTACACTGTTTGCTATTGTTCTCTTTCTGTAAAGCATTCTCAAGTGTATTGCTGTGTATTGTACTTGATGGCCAAAATGGTGCACTAGAAAATGCATGCATGGCTCTCGGGACGTCATCTATGGACCTTTTTTTGTTTTGTTTTTTTAACCCGCAAAGGTCTGAAAAATGCAACAAAGGGTCACTGTTGAAATGCTTAAAGTCCTATTACTTAGACCCTTTTCCATGTTTACACTGAGACTTTTACTATCTACTGTTTTTTTTACAAAGAAAAGATATTTTGGTACTTTTTTGTAATAGTTCTATAAAAAACTTTGCTTCATATAGTATTCTGCTTTGCACATATTATTACAATTGTAAGCAGAGGGTTTATTTATTCTTCTCCAACTTGTGTTTTCCATTACATTGCTATTTTAGGGGTTTGAATGCACAAAGCAAAAAGCTGGCATATACCAGATTTCTAGCACTAAACTCTCGTTACTTTTTGTATTTTTCCATTATCCTCATCCATACACTTTATTTCAAAACTACATTTTGTACACGATGAACAAAAATGATAATTCTGTCCCTGTAGCTCTCCTAAATTTAGGTCTGTGCTTCCTTGCCTATCCTTAAAGCAGGGTAACGGTCTTGCTTTAATCCTGCATGTACTCCCTCTCTCCATTGCTACATTCAGTGCTGAGGCTAAAGAAAAGCGTGAAAGGGCATGTGGGCCAATCAGCATTGTTACATATGGAGTCTATAGCCTTGTGTAAGCTGTGACCTACACAGGGTTTTCCTTCTGGCAACTGAATGGAGCAGTGGGGAAAGCATAAGGGAGGTAAGTTTATGCTGCAGTACAGGGCTGCATTCAAGTTAACCTGTTGCTTTGCCTTCGCCACAGCATGTCAAAATGCTTGTGGACTCCCTTGAATCCTAGGCACAAGATGAACCCAGCAGCTTCTCACCTGGAGCCAATCCCTGTTTGATTTGATAATTGAATGGCAGTGAGTGGGGCATACACTGGGATGGAATGGCTTAATAGAAAATTTGGAGAGACATCAAGCCCTGTTTCAGAAGGTGCTTTACTTCAGCGATATTGTTACCTTAAGCGCTACTCAGCTTAGAGTGGTTGACCCCTTTCATGTTATTTTCTACAGCTCCATAGAAACAGAGGACATATGGCACCTAAACATTGAAAAAATACAGCGTAAGAGGGAAGGCTATGATTCTATTTTTTAACTATATATTGCTATGCAATAATTGCAAAATTGAGTTGGATCAGGGTTTTTGATTTGCAGTTCTTGCTGTTGAAGATCTTTATTACCCAACATGCCTGGAGGGGCAAGCTGCAATATGCACTTCTCCAAGAACTGGATCTAAAGATTGGCCTTAGACAATCATATACAATATCATGCACAAATCTGCCTTTTGGACAATTTCTATGCTACAAGGTACAGTGCTGAGCTTATCCACTCTGTACACCTATTTTATTTGCCTGCTTTGTTCTCTAGTACAAGCGTTTATATATATATATATATATATATATATATATTATGTGTATATATTTATATAGTTTGTGTGTGTATATGTGTGTGTGTTTATATATATATATATATATATATATATATATATATATATATATATATATATATATATATATATATATATGTATGTGTTTGTTTATTCAAGCACATAAAACACAAGAAAAACTGAGGACAGGACTGGCAGCATGGTATGACAGCCAAAAGGTATAACAGTACAATCCGAATGCAAAGCTGCCATTTTGACAATCCAGAAATAATATTTTTCTATGGTGCCATGGAGGGAGCTTCCAGCCTATGGAATGCTGTGTTTGCATTAACATTCTGTAGACAGTGCTGTCTACAGTTTCAAGCAGCAAGCAAACTTGGAACATTTCCTGTTTGACAGATTGGATCATTAAAGAGCCTGCAAAAGTATAAAGGAACAGGGTGGGCAATAAATTCTTCTTACAAAGCTTATTATTTTATTGTTCTGCCCTTAAAATACTACATTTGTCATAAAGGTGGATCTGTGTTTTTGATATGGCTTACACATAACAGTGTTTTATTAACTTTTTTTTTTTTTTTAATACCCAATTATTACATTTGTACATTTGCGTTTTTGTAGAGAAGAGATGTTAGAGTTTTAGATTTTACAGTCAAAATATTTGTTTACAGTCCTTAAGCTGATCATACCCATGGTCTGAACAAGAGAAAATCATTTTTCCTTATCACTTTCCCATCTGTGCTAAACAGCCGGGATGGAGGAATCTGCAGTGCTGGCTATTGTGTTCTGACAACCAGCATCCCCCGACTGTCAGAATACCCCACTGATTGAATGCAGGTACGGTTCAGCTGAAAATTTAAAAAAGTCAATTATAAAATCGACGTTTGTTGAACCAGGTAGAAAGGTTCACCCAACAGAATTAAGTTTGGCTGATTTAACAGGAATTGCCAAAATTTGGTCCATGTATGGTCAGCTTAACACTCATTGCATATAAATATTAAAGGAGAGTGCATAGCAGGATTAGGCTGTGTAGAAACTCATCTGTTGGGTGTATTAAGCAGGTCCCCGAGGTGTCCTGGTTGGCAAGACTTGAAGCCACGTTGGCTGTTTTCTGGGTTGTTGCTTTCAGAAGAATCTTTGGTCAAACTGACATCTGTGTCTACAATGCAGAGGAGTTGTGGTTCACATGACCTAATGCTGGGCGCGTGCCCTTGAACCAAAGCGCCAAGGCATATCTGCTTTAATTGCAGACAGGTAAGTGAAAGCACATTCTGGCCTTTGCTCTAATGCCCCATGTGGATTCTTTTCATTAGGAAACAGACAGAGTTCATAAATCTGCTGTGGTTTGTTTTTTTTTTTTTGTTTTTTTTTTTACAGTAGCATTTTGAATAGCAACATTTTTTACATTTTATTAGAAAAAAAAAATCATCCTTACCCCAAAGTTTTGATGAAACTTGTCGTGTTTTTCTAGACCTTATTTATGTCCCCAAACCTTTCAATCACTCAAAGTTCTGAATACACGTTTGGATTGTTGTCCTCAGGCCGATATGACAAATAAGTTTTGGAAATGCCTAGATACTTCAGTGTATGAAGTGCACCTAGGGGTCCAGTTTACAAATATAGCTACTTCCGGAGCACTGAAAAGAATGAGGTTTGCTTTGTTTCATTTCCCCTTCCTGGTACCTGCTTACTGCCAGCTCTCACCAAAAGTTGCCCCAGTTGTATCGGCATACAGTCCTGGGTACACAGATTAATTTCAAAAGAAAAAGCTTTCCTTTTAACATCTTTCACCCAAATGCTTTGGAGGATATATAGTATGCCTTTTATATTTAAGAAGTGTTTTTTTTTTCATGTATTGTTTTGTGCTTTCGTTTTGTAGCAAGCCCTATGTTTTGGTTATACCACTTCCTTTCAGACTGGTTCTGTTGTACTTCATTTACCGCCAAAGCAAGACACAATTTCATTTTGAGTTTGTGTTTTTTTTTTTTTTTTTTATAGTCTTAACTATTGTTTTTGCTTTAGGATTTAGCATCTTTATTTAAGTTATAGAAATAAGAGTGCATAGGTTAATTAAGCAAGTGTTACCTGACCATGTCATTTTATGACTGTGTGCTTGAGAACTATGTCTTACAATATATATTTTGTCTTTGTAAGATCTTTACACTGGTAAAAAGCTGCGCTTTTTAGAAAGCATTTTATAAAAAAAAAAAATAGCAAGAGTTTTTCACTTTTTTTTCTTAAAGTTTTGCTTTTAAGTTGTTCATTTTTAATTACCTTTTGTGTTGCACTGTGTGCTGTTTTTTCATTTGTTTTGGAATAAAATGACCTTAATAATTTCTGTATTTTGATTTATTTATTTTATTTTTTAATTATTCTGGTATCACTGTAATTTCACTAACAGATCTTTGGTAGACCTGCCTTAGAAAATAAAGGAGCATGTAATTAGGTGGCATTCTTTGTAGTTGCCTTTAAAGGGACACTAAACCTTATTCCAAAATGGATTAAATTCATTATTTTCCTAAACCTTCTACAAACAATACCCCATAATGACAATGTGAAAGAAGTTTGTTTGAAATCTTTGCAAATTTATTAAAAATAAAAACAAAAAATCACATGTACATACGTATTCACAGCCTTTGCCATAGCACTCAGAATTGAGCTCAGGTGCATCCTGTTTCCACTGATCTTTCTTAACCACTTCAGCCCCGGAAGGATTTACCCCCTTCCTGACCAGAGCACTTTTTACAAATTGGCACTGCGTCGCTTTAACTGCTAATTGCGCGGTCATGCAATGCTGTAACCAAACGAAATTTGCGTCCTTTTCTTCCCACAAATAGAGCTTTCTTTTGATGGTATTTGATCACCTCTGCCGTTTTTATTTTTTGCGCTATACACGGAAAAAGACCGAAAATTTTGAAAAAAAATGATATTTTCTACTTTTTGTTCTAAAAAAAATCCAATAAACTCAATTTTAGTCATACATTTAGGCCAAAATGTATTTGGCCACATGTCTTTGGTAAAAAAAATGTCAATAAGTGTATATTTATTGGTTTGCGCAAAAGTTATAGCGCCTACAATCTAGGGTACATTTTCTGGAATTTACACAGCCTTTAATTTATGACTGCCTATGTCGTTTCTTGAGGTGCTAAAATGGCAGGGCAGTACAAAACCCCCACAAATGACCCCATTTTGGAAAGTAGACACCCCAAGGAAATTGCTGATAGGCATGTTGAGCCCATTGAATATTCATTTTTTTTGTCCCAAGTGATTGAATAATGACAAAAAAAAAAAAAAAAAAAAAAATTACAAAAAGTTGTCACTAAATGATATATTGCTCACACAGGCCATGGGCATATGTGGAATTGCACCCCAAAATACATTTAGCTGCTTCTCCTGAGTATGGGGATACCACATGTGTGGGACTTTTTGGGAGCCTAGCCGCATACGGGGCCCCGAAAACCAATCACCGCCTTCAGGATTTCTAAGGGCGTACATTTTTGATTTTACTCCTCACTACCTATCACAGTTTTGAAGGCCATAAAATGCCCAGATGGCACAAACCCCCCCCAAATGACCCCATTTTGGAAAGTAGACACCCCAAGCTATTTGCTGAGAGGCATGTTGAGTCCATGGAATATTTTATATTTTGACACAAGTTGCGGGAAAGTGACAATTTATTTATTTATTTTTTTTTTTTTGCACAAAGTTGTCACTAAATGATATATTGCTCACACAGGTCATGGGCATATGTGGAATTGCACCCCAAAATACATTCTGCTGCTTCTCCTGAGTATGGGGATACCACATGTGTGGGACTTTTTAGGAGCCTAGCCGCGTACGGGACCCCGAAAACCAATCACCGCCTTCAGGATTTCTAAGGGTGTACATTTTTGATTTCACTCTTCACTGCCTATCACAGTTTCGGAGGTCATGGAATGCCCAGGTGGCACAAACCCCCCCCCAAATGACCCCATTTTGGAAAGTAGACACCCCAAGCTATTTGCTGAGAGGCATGGTGAGTATTTTGCAGCTCTCATTTGTTTTTGAAAATGAAGAAAGACAAAAAAAAAAATTTTTTTTTTCTTTTTTTAATTTTCAAAACTTTGTGACAAAAAGTGAGGTCTGCAAAATACTCACTATACCGCTCAGCAAATAGCTTTGGGTGTCTACTTTCCAAAATGGGGTCATTTGGGGGGGGTTTGTGCCACCTGGGCATTCCATGGCCTCCGAGACTGTGATAGGCAGTGAAGAGTGAAATCAAAAATTTACGCCCTTAGAAAGCCTGAAGGCGGTGCTTGGTTTTCGGGGTCCCATACGCGGCTAGGCTCCCAAAAAGTCTCACACATGTGGTATCCCCGTACTCAGGAGAAGCAGCAGAATGTATTTTGGGGTGTAATTTCACATATTCCCATGGCATGTTTGAGCAATATATAATTTAGTGACAACTTTGTGCAAAAAAAAAAAAAAAAAAAAAAAATTTGTCTTTTTCCCGCAACTTGTGTCACAATATAAAATATTCCATGGACTCGACATGCCTCTCAGCAAATAGCTTGGGGTGTCTACTTTCCAAAATGGGGTCATTTGGGGGGGGGTTTGAACTGTCCTGGCATTTTATGCACAACATTTAGAAGCTTATGTCACACATCACCCACTCTTCTAACCACTTGAAGACAATGCCCTTTCTGACACTTTTTGATTACATGAAAAAATTATTTTTTTTTGCAAGAAAATTACTTTGAACCCCCACACATTATATATTTTTTTAAAGCAAATGCCCTACAGATTAAAATGGTGGGTGTTTAATTTTTTTTTTTCACACAGTATTTGCGCAGCGATTTTTCAAACGCATTTTTTGGGGAAAAAACACACTTTTTTACATTTTAATGCACTAAAACACACTATATTGCCCAAATGTTTGATGAAATAAAAAAGATGATCTTAGGCCGAGTACATGGATACCAAACATGACATGCTTTACAATTGCGCACAAACGTGCAGTGGCAACAAAATAAATACATTTTTAAAAGCCTTTAAAAGCCTTTACAGGTTACCACTTTAGATTTACAGAGGAGGTCTACTGCTAAAATTACTGCCCTCGATCTAACCGTCGCGGTGATACCTCACATGCATGGTGCAATTGCTGTTTACATTTGACGCCAGACCGACGCTTGCGTTCGCCTTAGCGCGAGAGCAGGGGGGACAGGGGTGCTTTTTTTTTTTTTTTTTTTTTTCTTTATTATTTTTTTGCTTTTTTATCTTATTTTAAAACTGTTCCTTTCATTTTTTTTTTTTTTAATCATTTTTACTGTTATCTCAGGGAATGTAAATATCCCCTATGATAGCAATAGGTAGTGACAGGTACTCTTTTTTGAAAAAATTGGGGTCTATTAGACCCTAGATTTCTCCTCTGCCCTCAAAGCATCTGACCACACCAAGATCGGTGTGATAAAATGCTTCCCCAATTTCCCAATGGCGCTATTTACATCCGGCGAAATCTAAGTCATAAAATGCTCGTAGCTTCCGGTTTCTTAGGCCATAGAGATGTTTGGAGCCACTCTGGTCTCTGATCAGCTCTATGGTCAGCTGGCTGAATCACCGGCTGCATTCTCAGGTTCCCTGTTGAGACAGGAGAGCCAGAGAAAAACACGGAAGACGATGGGGGGGGGGGGGGGGGCATTCTCTCCCACTGCTTGTAAAAGCAGTCTAGAGGCTAATTAGCCGCTAGGATTGCTTTTACATGAAAGCCGACCGCTGGCTGAAAAGAATGATACCAAGATGATACCTAAACCTGCAAGCATCATTTTGGTATAACCACTCAAAGTCGTGAATGCTGTACCTGAAGACAAAAATATGGCTAACAATAAAGCACAGTAAATGGTAAAGTATAAAAAATTGCATACCTGAAAAGCAAACATGATAAAACATAATAACAATAAAACATTGCAGAATAGAATACAGTAAAAAAGAGCAGAACAATAGAGAGAATAGAGAGAGAGAGAATAGAGAGAGAACAATAAAACGACAACTATTACTTTTTATTTTATATTTTTGTTTGTGTTTTTTTTTTTTTTTTTTACACTTTTTTTGTAACTGTAACTTTTATAACTGTAACCGGTTCCAGGTTCGGGTCTCTCAAAATGCGATGGCATCTTGGGAGACCCTGTGAAAGTGTGTCCTAGTCTGTGCAATGCTGTACCCTACGCTAATACTCAGCTAGTGAATGGTAGCATTCAAAACATTCACCAATGCAAAGACCAGGATTGTCAGGACAGGAGGGACAATAATAGCGGGTGTCACGCCTATATCCGCGCTTGCTGCAGACACGACATCTTTTTTGGGGGAGTTCGTTGGGTAGGGGTACTAGGGGGAGGACATAAAGAAAATGCCTCTCATGCAGCCGACTGCATTTGGTTGGGGATGTGAATGGGGGAAGTACGGGCGCTGCAGAAGCGGTGGGTTCCCAATTAGGATTGGCGAATGCAGCAGGAAGGGCATTATGGGCACGACGGGCCTGTGTTTGTCTTCTTTGTGGCAGCGGGACACTACTTGTGCTTGCCACCTCACCAGCTTGAACTGCACTTATGGGACTCGCCACGTCACCAAGTGTTACTGCAGTGCTGGTTTGACTACGACCGGGGTGTACTAGGCCGCTGGCGCTTGCCAGTTCACCAAAACGCTACCAAAAAAACTGTTAACGATCGCAGGGATCAGGCCTGACTCTGCGAACGCTGCAGTTATGCGTTTAGTGTTTTGTAAGTGACAGTGATCGATCGATACTGCACTTGGGTGGGCTGGGCTGGGCCGGGCGGAGGGGCAAAACGCAGGTGCTAGCAGGTATCTGGGCTGATCCCACTAACACTGCGTTTTTGGGAACCCTAAACTGCTGGGGATGCCAGTATAGATCTGATCGGATCAGATATTGATCAGTTCAGATACTATACCACTAAGGGAGGTGTACGGTGCGTGCGTGGGTGTTAGCGCTACTGGCACTAACCTGACGCTGCCTGGGGCTGGTGCTTGCCAGTTCACCAAAACGCTACCAAAAAAACTGTTAGCGATCGCAGGGATCAGGCCTGACTCTGCGAACGCTGCAGTTATGCGTTTAGTGTTTTGTAAGTGACAGTGATCGATCGATACTGCACTTGGGTGGGCTGGGCTGGGCCGGGCGGAGGGGCAAAACGCAGGTGCTAGCAGGTATCTGGGCTGATCCCGCTAACACTGCGTTTTTGGGAATCCTAAACTGTTGGGGACGCTAGTATAGATCTGATCGGATCAGATATTGATGCGTTCAGATACTATACCACTAAGGGAGGTGTACGGTGCGTGCGTGGGTGTTAGCGCTACTGGCACTAACCTGACGCTGCCTGGGGCTGGTGCTTGCCATTTCACCAAAACGCTACCAAAAAAACTGTTAGCGATCACAGGGATCAGGCCTGACTCTGCGAACGCTGCAGTTATGCGTTTAGTGTTTTGTAAGTGACCGTGATCGATCGATACTGCACTTGGGTGGGCTGGGCCGAGCCGGGCGGAGGGGCAAAACGCAGGTGCTAGCAGGTATCTGGGCTGATCCCGCTAACACTGTGTTTTTGGGAACCCTAAACTGCTGGGGACGCTAGTATAGATCTGATCAGATCAGATATTGATCCGTACAGATACTATACCACTAAGGGAGGCGTATGCTGCGTGCATGGGTGTTAGCGTTACTGGCGCTAATCTGACGCTGCCTGGGGCGACGCATATCACCGCCGGGCGATCAGGGGGCTAAATCTTTATTCGGCGGGTGCCCTGACACTATAAAAAATAAACAAACTAACCAGCGTCACCCGTAACGGTTATACAGTGATCAGTGGTGAAAGGGTTAACTAGGGGGCAATCAAGGGGTTAAAACATTTATTAGGTAGTATATGGGGGTCCCTGTCGCTATAAAACGCTGACGGCGAACCTAAATATTTACCTCACTAACTAGCGTCACCAGCGACACTAATACAGCGATCAGAAAAATGATCGCTTAGCGACACTGGTGACAGGGGGTGATCAAGGGGTTAAAACTTTATTAGGGGGGGTTAGGGGGGTACCCTAGACCTACAGGGGGGTAATACTAACTGTCCTAACACTGTAAATGTCACAAACTGACACCAATACAGTAATCAGAAAAAAAAAAAAAAAAAAAAAAAACCTGCTGGTGTCAGTTTGTGACAGGGGGGGGGGGGGTGATTGGGGGGGGATCGGGGGCGATCGGGGGGGGGATCGGGGTGTTTTGTGTGCCTGGCATGTTCTACTGTGTGTGTAGTGTGTTGTGCACTTACATTACAGTCTTCTCTCCTCGGCCCGGAACGGAAAATACCGAGCCGAGGAGAGATGACATCATTTCCTCTGCCTCTGTGTACAATACAGAGGCAGGGAAATGATCCCATTGGCTGAGAGCGATCGCGAGGGGGGGGCCACGAATGGATGGCCTCCTCCTCACCTCCGATCGCCGAGGGAGATTTGCCGACCGCCGCTGGCACCGGGGGGGGGTCCGATCGGACCCCCCACCCGCGGGCAGGCAAGGACGTACATGTAAGTCCTTTTGCCTGCCCGTGCCATTCTGCCGACGTATATGTGCGGGCGGTCGGCAAGTGGTTAAGCTGTTTCTACAACTTGATTGGAATCCACCTGTGGTAAATTCAGTTGATTGGACATGATTTGGAAAGGCACACACCTGTCTATAGAAGGTCCCACAGTTACCAGTGCATGTCAGAGCACAAACCAAGCCATGAAGTCCAAGGAATTGTCTGTAGACCTCTGAGGACAGGATTGTATTGAGGCACAGATCTGGGGAAAGGTACAGAGACATTTCTGCAATGAAGGTCCCAATGGGCACCGTTCCCAAAAATAGGTGTGTTAAGCTTGTAGCATCATACTCAAAAAGACTTGAGGCTGTAATTGGTGCCAAAGGTATTGAGCAAAGGCTGCAAATACTTATGTACATGTGATATATATATATATATATATATATATATATATAATATATATATATATATATATATATATAAAAGCCTTTTCCTTTCACACCGTGTGTGAGCAAGCTCCCGATAGTCAAGGCAGCAGCATGGTTTTGCTGTTTAAGGAAGTTAATTACCATATTTATCAGCGTATAACACGCACCTTAACTTTAAGAGGGAGGTTTCAGGAAAATAAATTTACACAGCCCCCTGGCATAATACATGCCCACCCCCCCCCCCCCCCCGGCATAGTACACAGCCCCCCTACAACACACAGCCCCCTTTCATTATAAAGACCCCCCTGCACTCCCAGCGCTGGGACAGGGCCAGCGTTGCCAGCATACTCTAAGGTTGAGAAAACTTCACACGGTCCAGCCCCTTCTCATACTCTTCTCCTCCTGTGTCACTCTCATTGTCAATCAAAGCTTCTAAATACCTCCATTAACGCCGCTTGCTCTCGTGGACCCGGTCATGTGACTGCTTTCCCCTCTTTCATTGATGGTCATGTGACCGCTCTCCTCCAATCAAAAGCTACACACGGGGAGGAGGAGAGCAAGCTACAATGAGCGGCGTTAATTAAGGGATTCAGAGGCATATGCCCCGTACACGCGGTCGGACTTTGTTCGGACATTCGGACAACAAAATCCTAGGATTTTTTCCAACGGATGTTGGCTCAAACTTGTCTTGCATACACACGGTCACACAAAGTTGTCGGAAAATCCTATCGTTCTAAACGCGGTGACGTAAAACACGTACGTCGGGACTATAAATGGGGCAGTGGCCAATAGCTTTCATCTCTTTATTTATTCTGAGCATGCGTGGCACTTTGTCCGTCGGATTTGTGTACACACGATCAGAATTTCCGACAACGGATTTTGATGTTGAAAAATTTTATATCCTGATCTCAAACTTTGTGTGTCAGAAAATCCGATGGAAAATGTGTGATGGAGCCTACACACGGTCGGAATTTCCGACAACAAGGTCCTAACACACATTTTCCATCGGAAAATCCGACCGTGTGTGCAGGGCATTAGACTTACATTGAGAGTTACACAGGAGGAGCGGTATATGACAAAGGGCTGGCAGTAATGTTTTCTGAACTTTTAAAGTTTACTGGCAGTGCTGTCCCACAGCCAGGAGAGGTGGGGCGGCCGGCCTGACACCCTCCCAATGGGTGGCACCCGGGGCGGACCGCCCGATCCCCGCCCCCCGTTGGTAAAAAAAACAGATATCTGTGTATAACACGCAGGCACAGTTTACCCTCTATTTTCAGGGTAAAAAAGTGTATGTTATGAGCTGATAAATACGGTATTTATTGTTGCAGTGGAACAGAGTGGCGAAGATGGGCAGAGTTACAGTATCTCACAAAAGTGAGCACACTTCTCATTTTTGTAAATATTTTATTGTATCTTTTCATGTGATGACACTGAAGAAGTTACACTTTTCTACTATGTAGTAGCGAGCATACAGCTTGTATAATAGTGTAAATTTGCTGTCCCCTCCAAATAACTCGACACAGCCATTGATGTCTAAACCGCTGGCAACAAAAGTGAGTACACCCCTAAGTGAAAATGTCCAAATTGGGCCCAATCAGCTATTTTCCTTCCCTGGTGTCATGTGACTCATTAGTGTTACAAGGTCTCAGGTGTAATTGGGGAGCAGGTGTGTTAAATTTGGTGTTGTCACTCTCTCTCATACTGGTCTCTGGAAGTTCAACATGGCACCTCATGGCAAAGTTTTGTGATTCAAAAAATGCAGCCTGTATTCTGACAAAGGAGGTGTTAGAACAGTGATTGCATCATATCCATTTCTCTTTCTCTCTAACTGTAATCAGACTTTTCCCATGAATCCTTGGGATGGGAATGAATGTGGGAGGTACACGAGGCTTGTACATGTAAATGTGAACTCACCGACTTCAACATAAATCACACCCCTCATTCTGCAGCCAGCAAGCCATACATAACACACGGTACGATAGGTTACAGCCTTATAAATACAAAGCATTTTAATATAAATGCAAACCAGTGCAATGTGTCAGTGTCCACCGGAGCCGAATGTCAGGGACCGCCGGAGCCGAATGTCAGGGACCACTAGAGCCGAATGTCAGGGACCACCAGAGCTGAATGTCAGTCCCTCATATCAAGCCCACCACTGCAGAGCGGAGATTATTATCAGTATAGATGCCCTTTAAATCTGCTAAATACATTCTTGGAGCACCTCTACTCTATTTACTAGGAGTCCTTCTTTAAATTGTACCTATGGTCAAAATGTAAATCACATATTAAAGTGATTGTAAAGCTTCATTTTTTTTTTTAAATAACAGCCATGTTATACTTACCTCCACTGTGCAGTTTGTTTTGCACAGTGTGGCCCCGAACATCCTCTTCTGGAGTCCCCCGGCGGCACTGGTAGCTCCTCCCTGCATCGTATAACTAGGAGAAGCGCTCTCCCTGGTGGGTACTTTGCGGGCACGCTCCCGAGTCCAGCATTTGCATCCATAGATGCAGAATGCCTGACCCGGCGCCGCGTCATTGGATTTGATTGACAGCAGTGGGAGCCAATGGCTGCGCTGTTATTCATCTATCCAATCAAGAGCCGAGAACCCCGGGCAGAGGAAGAGCGCATCTCCACACTGGGAAATTCCAGGGCTCAGGTGAGTAAAACGGGGGGCTGGGGGGGGCGGTCACTAGAAAAAGTTTTTTCACCTTAATGCATAGGCTGCATTAAGGTGAAAAACATGAGCGTTTACTACCCCTTTCATTTCCAAATTGTATTGCAATTATTGCTGGCCTATTCCTATTAATCTGAATCTCAGAGTTTGTAAACCTTGTGAAGATCTCCAAACTTTTACTTCCTGTAATTGTGTGACACTTATACACTCTGGACTGTAAGCCAGCACTGATGTGTCACCTATTTCACAGAACCTGCCTTCTGAAGTACAGAGGTGCAGAGAGGACGAGTTTCAGGAGCCGGAGTCAGGAATCACTGTAGGTAGCAATGCATCATGGCATATGTAGTCCTTAGAAATTGAAAGTGTACAGCAAAGGAGAAAGTGCAAGGCATGAAGGGAATCCAGGAAGTTGTGAAAAGAGATGGCAAGCAGACAGGCAACGCTCACAACATGAAAGGAGATTGCCAAGTAAGCTTACAGTATATTGGATTGACAAAAAACAATAATGTTATTACAATGCTGATGTTGTTAACATGAAATTTTAATTTGAGCTATTGAGGGCTGTGAATTGAACAGTATGTATGGAGAAACTGGTAAAACTAGAAAAGGAGTCTGAAGTGCCACCTGCTGACTGCTTGTAAGCATTTTCACACAAGTAATGCAAAAATAACTGTACTATCACCTTTTAATATCAGAATATACTGCCACAATAAGATAAGGATTATATCGGCCACACTGTGATTATGGTGGATTATTCCCACAATGATGTGGTTAACATGGTGGACTCTATTTGGATAGAAGTGTCTGTCTGATGATGGGTGAGCTTGTGGTACACCCACATTGTGTGGCCGATATACCACTTATCTTATGTGGCCCATTCACATACAGCACCGATTTGCATTACATCTGTAAAACACTGGGTTTTGCTAAAGCCTTATTTGATGTGGGCTCTTCCAATGGGCCCCTAGACATAAGCTTTTTTCTCTTTACAGTTGATATTTCACACATATATCATATCATATATATTTTTTGGATTAAGCGCAAGCTATGTATAATGCATGATTTAAATTATATATACGGTCCCGATAAAGTGGGAGATCCCACAAAATGCGTAGATTAACGATTCATTGAGTCACAGACCAACGGAATGTAACCATATACAGTGAGGGGAAAAAGTATTTTATCCCCCGTTGATTTGTTACATTTGCCCACTAACAAAGAAATGATCAGTCTATAATTTTATTGGTTTGTTTATATTAACAGTGAGAGACAGAATAACAACAAAAATATCCAGAAAACGCATTTCAGAAAAGTTATAAATTGATTTGCATTTTAATAAGTGAAATAAGTATTTGAGCCCTATGACAAACATGACTTGGTACTTGGTGGCAAAACCCTTGTTGGCAATCACAGAGGTCAGACATTTCTTGTAGTTGGCCACCAGGTTTTCACACATCTCAGCAGGGATTTTGTCCCACTCCTCTTTGCAGATCCTTTCCAAGTCATTAAGGTTTCGAGGCTGACATTTGCTAACTTGAACCTTCAGCTCCCTCCACATATTTACTATAGGATTAAGGTCTGGAGACTGGTTAGGCCACTCCAGGACCTTAATGTGCTTCTTATTGAGCCACTCCTTTGTTATCTTGGGCATGTGTTTTGGGTCATTGTTATGCTGGAATACCCATCCATGACCCACTTTCTAGGCCCTGTCCATTGTCCCTTTGATGCCATGAAGTTGTACTAGCAGAAACACCCCCCCCCCCCCCCCCATATGCATAATGTTTCCACCTCCATGTTTAATTGTGAGGAGGTGGGGATGGTGTTCTTGGGGTCATAGGCAACATTGCTCCTCCTCCAATCACCAAACACCGCAAGTTGATTTGTTGCCAAAGAGCTTGATTTTTGTCTCATCTTACCACAAAACTTTCACCCAGTTCTCCTCTGAATCATTCAGATGTTCATTAACAAATGTCAGATGGGCCTGTACATGTGCTTTCTTGAGTAGGGGGACCTTGCGGGCACTGCAGGATTTCAGTCCTTCGTGGCATAGTGTGTCACCAATTGTTTTCTTGGTGACTATGGTCCCAGCTGCCTTGAGATCATTGACCAGATTCTCCCATGTAGTTCTGGGCTGATTCCTCACCGTTCTCATGATCATTGAAACTCTATGAGGTAAGATCTTCCATGGAGCCCCAGACTGAGGGAGATTGACCGTTATTTTGTGTTTTTTCCATTTGCAATTAATCGCTCCAACTGTTGTCACCCTATCACCAAGCTGCTTGGCTATAGTCTTGTAGCCCATTCCAGCCTTGTGTAGGTCTACAATCTTGTCCCTGACATCCTTGGATAGCTCTTTGGTCTTGGCCATGGTGGCGAGATTAGAATCTGATTGATTACTTCTGTGGACAGGTGTCTTTTATACAGGTAACCAGCTGAGATCAGGAGCACTCCCTTTAAGAGTTTGGACGTAATTGAAAATCCTTGATGTGCTGGTGACCCAACACTAATTGATGTTGGAAAACTCTGCCGGGTTTAAAGGAGTTGTAAAGGCAGAAGGTTTTTTATCCTAATGCATTCTATACATTGAGATAAAAAAAACCTTCTGTGTGTAGCAGCCCCTCCCCAGCACCCACTAATTACTTATCTGAGCCCCTTCTCTCTCCAGCGATGTCCACGAATGTCTAAGCCATCCGGGGCACTCCTCCTGATTGGCTGAGACAGCAGTGGCGCCGCCATTGGCTCCCGCGGCTGTCAATCAAAGTCAGTCAGCCAATTGGGGGAAAGGGGGGGGGGGCCAGGTCGGGGGTCCATGTCTGAATGGATACACGGAGCTCTGACTTGGCTCAGGTGCCCCCTTAGAAAGCTGATGACTGAGGGGGGTACTCAATAGGAGGAAGGGGCCAGGAGCAGCGAAGAGGGACCCAAGAAGAAGAAGATCTGGGCTGCTCTGTGCAAAACCAACTGCACAGAGGAGGTAAGTATAGCATGTTTGTTGTTTGTTTTTGTTTTTTGCTTTTTTAAACGAGACTTTACAATCGCTTTTAATGAAAAATGTAATACATTCCCTTTTTTTTATTAATGTTGGTGCATTTATTAAATTTTTGAATGTGTTTGCCTTTACTGCCACATGAAGCTGAACATACATTTAAAGAAAGTTAAATATACCAAGTGTAAAAAGTTTAGCAAGATCCATTAGTTGGGAGTAGTACTTGCGGTGAATGTGATGAAATGTCTTCATCTCTCAGGTGGAAGTAATGTCTGACCTTTCTTCTCTAATAAACTATTCATTCTTCCTAAATTATAGTACTTGGCAACTGAACCAGAGCGGTCACATGACCGTAAGGAAAGTTCAGAGCTGCCTGTGGCTAACCAATGGACTGTGCAATTATCGCACCCCCTGGTGATCCGTCCTACAGCTACTGTGGGTTCCAAATTAAGAGTAATGTGATGTATTCTATATGGCTTGCAGCACTCTGTATCTTTGCACAATATAGAGCATGACGGCTCTGATTAGAATACTGACCTTAGACAGCATCAGTCTTAGTATCAGCAACGTTCTCTCTGCAGTTGGAAAAAATTGTGAACCCCCTAGTATTTTGGGGGATTTCTGCATAAATGTTTCCTAAATGGGACAACAATTGTCCAATTTAACAAATAACACAGCCCAATTTGTATTCGTATTGAACAGATTGTTTAACCCCGACCGTACGCAAATTTGCATCCATGGCTTGAAGGGGTTATACCGGGATGACGCCTGCAGCTGCAGGCATTAACCCGGTACCATTTTTTAAAGCGGGCGCTTGGCTCTTTAGTGATAACAACCTACGTGGCTAAAAGACGCTCGGCTGTTATCCTAAAAGAGCGGGAGGGGACATCCCCATGCCTTCCGCCGCTCTTCCCGGGCCTCCCATCCCACCAGGAGACCCGAGCTACCAGCCGGCTAGGCTGAGACCTGTACAAACCTAGATTCGGCTCTGATCGGGTCTCCAATGTAAAATCCCGGAAGCGACGTCACAACATCACTTCCCGGTTTACTTGGCTGCCAATGGCACAGATTTTTAAAAAATGACAGTATTCAGAATTGCTGATTTTGGCAATCTGAATACTTTTAAGTGCAAAGGAGGGATTTGGAGTCGTTTAGACCCCCGATCCCTCCATAAAGAGTACCTGTCACCACCTATTACTGTCACAAGGGATGTTTACATTCCTTGTGACAGCAATAAAAGTGATCAGATTTTCTTTTTTTAAAGGGACAATGTAAAAAAATAAATAAATAAGAAAAAAGTCATTGTATTAAAGTGGAACTAAATTCTCTCATTCAACATTAACTATTTTTAATCCTTCTGCTGCTAGCATTTGTAAATAGATAGAAAGGTATAATAAATGTACATGTTACATAGTAGGTGAGGTTGAAAAAAAAGACAAAAGTCCATCAAGTCCAACCTATGTGTGTGATTATATGTCAGTATTACATTGTATACCCCTGTATGTGGTGGTCGTTCAGGTGCTTATCTAATAGGTTTTTTGAAACTATCGATGCCCCCCACTAAGACCACCGCCTGTGGAAGGGAATTCCACATCCTTGCCGCTCTTACAGTAAAGAACCCTAAAGTAGTAAAGTAGTTTAAGGTTAAACCTCTTGTCTTCTAATTTTAATGAGTGGCCACGTGTCTTGTTAATCTCCCTTCTGCGAAAAAGTTTTATCCCTATTGTGGGGTCACCAGTACGGTATTTATAAATTGAAATCATATCCCTCTCAAGCATCTCTTCTCCAGAGAGAATAAGTTCAGTGCTCGCAACCTTTCCTCATAACTAATATCCTCCAGACCCTTTATTAGCTTTGTTGCCCTTCTTTGTACTTGCTCCATTTCCAGTACATCGTTCCTGAGGACTGGTGCCCAGAACTGGTCAGCATTCTCCAGGTGCAGCCAGACCAGAGTCTTGTAGAGCGGGAGAATTATCGTTTTATCTCTGGAGTTGATCCCCTTTTTAATGCATGCCAATATTCTGTTTGCTTTGTGTCTTAAACATGTTTTAAGTTGCTTTCTGGCTTCTAGCCTAGACGAAAATGATGTCATACACCCCATGAGTCTTCATGGGCATTTTTTTTTCATCAGGAGGAGGAGGGGTTTGTCAAGTTATTAATTTTACCATATAAAGGAAAAAAAATACCTGGACCAGTCTATTTATGAAAAGTGGCCTGAACCACCTGTTGGCCAGTGCAGAAGTCTCATTGAAAGACACAGAAACTGCTTGTTTGCAAAGATAGCCTCTAAAAGTTGTGCAACAAAATATTAGGTTAAAGTTTTTTAATAAAAATAACAAACATGTTATACTTACCTGCTCTGTGCAAGGGTTTTGCACAGAACAGCCCTGACCCTCTTCTTTTGGGGTGCCTCGCCGGCGCTCCTTGCCCCCTCCTCTTCGAGTGCCACCACGGAGAGCCACTTTTCCTGGGGGCACACGTGCAGGCGCGCTCCCAAGTCCCGCTGCCATGTCAATTGACACACACAGCGGGAGTCGGCCCCACCCCCCCCCCCCCCCGCTCCCATGTCACTCGATTTGATTGACAGCAGCGGGAGGCAATGGCTCCTGCTGCTATCAATCTGTCCAATGATGAGAGATACAAGGGCTGAAGCAGCTGGGCTTGTGCCCATCACTGGATCGGATCGGGCGCAGGTAAGTAAAAGGGGGGGGGAGCTTCAGCAAAGAAGGTTTTTCACCTTAATGCATAGAATACAAAGTCCCATAATTTTTGACAATTTCATTTGTTTTCATATTTAAAATATTCAGTTGAATTGAAAATCAGAAGCCAAGTCTGATTTTTTTTTAAGTGGTTGTAAGCCCTAAACATTTTTTACCTTAATGCATTCCCTGCATTTAGGTGAAAAAAAAAATCAGGGTATCTATCGCCCCCTCACCCCCCCTATTCTTATCTGAGTCTAGTATTGATCCAGCACTGTTCCTGCCGGGAGGCGGTCTCCTCTTCTCCCCGCTCTCACAGGCTTTGCTGAGGCAGTGAGAGCCATTGTCTACAGACGCAGGCAGTGGGGGCTCGGGACCGAGCACACAGGTGTGCCACGATAGGAAGCGGTTTCCTATGTTGGCGCACTGAGAAGAGTATTAGACCAGCTCTGTGCCAAAATTTGATTTTACTAACACTTTAACTGCTTCAATACTGGGCACTTTTACCCCCTTCCTGCCCAGGCCAATTTTCAGCTTTCAGCGCTGTTGCACTTTCAATGACAATTGCACTGTCATGCAAAACTGTACCCAAATGAAATTTTTATCATTTTGTTTCCCACACAAATAGAGCTTTTTTTTCATGGCATTTAATCACCACTGGGTTTTTTTTTTTTTTGCTACATAAAGAAAAAAAAAATCAGTTTCTGTTATAAAATTTTACAAATAAATAATCTTTCTTCATAAATTTAGGCCAAAATGTATTCTGCTACATTTTTTTGTGTTAAAATAAGCCAAATCATTGTATATTATTTAGTTTGTAGGAAAGTTATAGAGTCCACAAACTATGGTATATAGCTGGAAATTGATCAATCCTGATGTCCTGATCTAATTTCTTGAGTCCCCAAAACAGCAGGACAGTAAAAATATCCCCCAAATTACCCATTTTTGGAAAGTAGACAGTCTGAGGTATTTAGTAAGAGGAATGTCAAGTTTTTTGAAGTTGTCATTTTTTGTCACAATTTTTGGAAAAAGAAAAAAAAAAACGTACCTTTAAAACCAATGAGACCAATCACAGCTAGCAACACAATGGATGGCATGAAATTGTTTGATTGGTTACAACAGTCACATGGTATTGGTAGCAGGCCAGTACACTGATCAGTCATCGGTTGTGTCCGTTATATACAGTCAGTGACATCGGTTGTGTCCTGTATATACAGTCAGTGACAGATTGCGCCACAGCATGGAGTGATCTTGGAGGATGTCATATGACATTTTGCTATAGGCTGGGCTAGAACTTGTTGAATATGAAATAAACATTGATTTAAGCCAATTACTTTTGTCAGTTTCAAGTTATTGCAGATAAAATTGTGTGTTCTTTTTTCAAGCAAGGATACCAACAAATGTATCCACAGGTGTGTGTTTACTCCACCATGGTTATCTATAGAGGCACGCATGGTTGCCACCCAGGTTGGACTACTAATATATCTGCTTTTGTTCATTTCTATTACATGGGGGGTAATGAGATTAGTAAGCTTACATAAAAAAGATATACAGTGCCTTGAAAAAGTATTCATACTCCTTGAAATTTCCCACTTTTTTTCATGTTACAACCAAAAACGTAATTGTATTTTATTGGGATTTTATGTGATAGACCAGTGATGGCGAACCTTGACACCCCAGATGTTTTGGAACAACATTTCCCATGATGCTCAACCACATTGCAGAGTGCATGAGCATCATGGGAAATGTAGTTCCAAAACATCTGGGGTGCCAAGGTTCTCCATCACTGTAATAGACCAACAAAAAGTGGCACATAAGTGTGAAGTGGAAGGAAATGGTAAATGGTTTTCATATTTTTTTCAATTAAATATCTGAAAAGTGTGGCGTGCATTTGTATTCAGCCCCCTGTACTCTGAAACCCCTAACTAAAATCTAGTGGAACAAATTGCCTTCATTAGTAAATAGAGTCTACCTGTGTGTAATTTAATCTCAGTATAAATACAGCTGTTCTGTGAAGCCCTCAGAGGTTTAGAGAACCTTAGTGAACAAACGGCATAATGAAGACCAAGGAATACACCAGACAGATAAGGGATAAAGTTATGGAGAAGTTTAATGCAGGTTTATGTTATAAAAAAAAAATCCCAAGCTTTGAACATCTCACAGAGCACTGTTCAATCCATCATCTGAAAATGGAAAGAGTATGGCACAACTGCAAACCTACCAAAACATGGCTGTCCACCAAAACTGACAGGCCGAGAAAGGAGAGCATTGAGCAGAGATCCACAGCTCAGGTGGGAGAATCTGTCCACAGGACAACTATTAGTCGTGCACTCTACAAATCTATCCTTTATGGAAGAGTGGCAAGAAGAAAGCCATTGTTGAAAGAAAGCCATAAGAAGTCCCATTTGTAGTTTGCAAGAAGCCATGTGGTGATACAGCAAACATGTGAAGAAGGTGAGATGAGGCCAAAATTGAACTTTTTGGCCTAAAAGCAAAACGTATGTGTGGTGGAAAACACTGCACATCACCCTGAACACACCATCCCCACCATGGAACATGGTGGTGGCAGCATCATGTAGTGGGGATGCTTTTCTTCAGCAGGGACAGGGAAGCTGGCCAGAGTTGATGGGAAGATGGATGGAGCAAAACACAGGAAAAATTGTTATGCAGCGTACACACGGTCGGACTTTTCGACCGGACTGGTCCGACGGACCAAGTCCAGCGGACAATCCGATTGTGTGTGGGCTTCATCGGACCTTCAGCGGACTTTTCCAGTCGAAAATCTGACGGGCTTTAGATCTGGAACATGCTTCAAATCTTTACGTCGTGACTCCGCCGGACCCAGAAATACGCTCGTCTGTATGCTAGTCCGACGGACAAAAACCAAAGCTAGGTCAGCTATTGGCTACTGGCTATCAGCTTCCTTATTTTAGTCCGGTGTACGTCATCACTTACGAATCCATCGGACTTTGGTGTGATCGTGTGTAGGCAAGTCCGTTCGTTAAAAAGTCTGTCAAAAGTCGATCAAAAGTCCGCCGGAAAGTCCGTCGGACCAGTCCGGTCGAAAAGTCCGCCCGTGTGTACATGGCATTAGAGTCTGCAAAAGACTTGAGACTGGGGCGGAGGTTCACCTTCCAGCAGGACAACAACCCTAAACATACAGCCAGAGCTACAATGGAATGGTTTCGATCAAAGCATATTCATGTGTTAGAATGGCCCAGTCAAAGTGCAGACCTAAATCCAATTGAGAATCTGTGGCAAGACTTGAAATTTGCTGTTCACAGACATTCTTCATCTAATCTGGCAGAGCTTGAGATATTTTGCAAAGAAGAATTGGCAAAAATTTCACTCTCTAGATGTACAAAGCTGGTAGAGACAACCCCAAAAAGACCATCAGCTGTAATTGCAGCGAAAGGTGGTTCTATAAAGTATTGACTCAGGGGGGCTGAATACAAATGCACACCACATTTTTCACATATTTATTGGTAAAAAATTTTGAAAACCATTTATCATTTTCCTTCCACTTCACAATTATGTGCCACTTTGTGTTGGTCTATCACATAAAATCCCAATAAAATACATTTACAGTTTTGGTTCTAACAAGACAAAATGTGGAAAATTTCAAGAGGTATGAATACGTTTTCAAGGCACAGTATATACAGGTGCATCTCAAAAAATTAGAATATCATCAAAAAGTTAATTTATTTCAATAATTCAATTCAAAAAGTGAAACCCATATATTTTATATAGATGCGTTACACACAGAGTGATCTATTTCAAGCATTTCTTTCTTTTAATTTTGATGATTATGGCTTACAGCTAGTGAAAACCCAAAATTCAGTATCTTAGAAAATTTGAAGTATAGTATGTATGCACTCAATACTTGGTCAGTGTTACTTTTGCATGAATTACTGCATCAGTGTGGCGTGGCATGGAGGCGATCAGCCTCTGGCACTGCTGAGGTGTTATGAAAGCCCAGGTTGCTTCGATAGTGGCATTCAGCTCGATTGCATTGTTGGGTCTGGTGTCTCATCTTCCTCTTGACAATACCCCACAGATTCCCTATGGGGTTTAGGTCAATGAGTTTTCTGGCTAATCAAGCACAGTGATCATGATCATTAAACCAGGTATTGGTACTTTTGGCAGTGTGGGCAGGTACCAAATTCTTTTGGAAAATGAAATCAGCATCTCCATAAAGCTGGTCAGCAGAGGGAAGCATGCAGTTCTCTAGAATTTCCTGGTAGAGGGCTGCGCTGACTATGGACTTGGTAAAACACAATGCACCAAAACCAGCAGATGACATGGCTCCCCAAATCACCATGGACTGTGGAATATTTTGCATTTAATGTGGAAATCAAGGTCCCAGAGTTTGAAAGAAGAGTGGAAAGACACAAAATCCAAGTTATGAAGTCCAGTGTGAGGTTTCCACAGTCAGTGATGATTTGGTGGGGTTTGCAGGGGGTTACAGTGATGGGGCAGGAGAGCAGAGAGGTACAGAGATGAGACAGATGTGCAGGAAGTACATTGGTGGGGTAGATGAGAAAGCGGGTTCAGTGTTAGGACAGGTAAGAAGGTGATTCAGTAGTGAGACAGAAGAGCATGGGTATACTGCGGTGGAGCAGATGTACAGGGAGGTTACAGTGGTGGGGCAGATGAGCAAGGGGGTACAGTGGTGGGGCAGATGTGCAGGAGGTACAGTGGTGGGAGGGATGAGAAGGGGGTTCAGCGGTGGGACAGAAAAGCAGGGGGATACAGTGATGGTGCAGATGAGCAGGGGGTTACAGTATTGAGACAGATGAGCGGGGGGGGTTCAGTGTTGGGGGTTACAGTGATGGGAAAGATGAGCAGGGGGGGTTCAGTGTTGGGGCAGATGAGAAGGGGGTTCAGTAGTGGGACAGAAGAGCAGGGGGTTACAGCGGTGGGGCAGATGTGAAAGAAGGTACATTGGTGGGACAGATGAGCAGGGGGTTACAGTGGTTGGGCAGAAGAGCAGAGGGTACAGAGGTGGGGCAGATGTGCAGGGGGGGGTACAGTGGTGGGGCAGAGGAGCAGGGGGTACAGAGGTGGGGCAGAGGGGTGCAGTGGAGAAAGGAGGTACATTGGTGGCACACAAGAGCAGGGGTTACAGTGGTGGGGAGGAAAAGCATGGGGAACAGAGGTGGGAAAGATGTGCAGGAGGTACAGTGGTGGGGCAGATGAGAAAGGGGGTTACAGTGGTGGGGTATATGAGCAGATAAGTTCAGTGTTAGGGCAGATGAGAAGATGGTTCAGCGGTGAGACAGAAGAGCATGGGGGTATGGCAGTGGGGCAGATGAGCAGGGGATAACAGTGGTGGGACAGAAGAGCAGGGTGGTACAATGGTGGGGCAGATGTACAAGGGGTTACCGTGGTGGGACAGATGAGCAGGGGGTACAGAGGTGAGGCAGATGTGCAGGGTAGTACAGTGGTGGGGCAGATGTGCAGGGGGTTACAGTGGGGGGCAGATGTGCAGGGGGTTACAGTGGGGGGCAGATGTGCAGAGGGTTACAGTGGCGGGGCAGATGTGCAGGGGGTTACAGTGGCGGGGCAGATGTGCATGGGGTTACAGTGGCGGGTAGATGTGCATGGGGTTACAGTGGCGGGGCAGAGATGTGCAGGGGGTTACAGTGGGGGGGGCAGATGTTCAGGGGGGGTACAGTGGTGGGGCAGATTTGCAGGGAGGACAGTGATCTGAGGTGTGAAGGTGCATGAATTGGGGCTGATCTGAGGCGTGAGAGTGCAGGATGTTAATTTCTCACTACTATTCAAGTAGTCTACAGCATTTACTTTATAAAAAATCCTTTTCGTGATTGAGAGTGTGAAGTTTACATTTTTTTGTTAAAAAAATGGCACGCTCAACAGGTTGCCTACCCCTGTTATAGCATTACAGAGATTACATTTGTATATACTTTTTTTTTTTTTTAATATTAAAGACAAATTCGTCTTATAAGAGGTCTTGACTGCAACATGGTGCAAGTATGGCGCTGTGACTCAGAACCCCTCATTATCTCCCAATTAGTCCTGAGCAATGCATGTCTCCCTGCATCACATGTCCTAATACACCCAGGCTGAACTGCTCGCTTTTAGAGATCTTTTGTTAATACGATCCTCTGATGTATGCAGGCTTTTCCCCGGGCCTTTTATCTATATTATAATTAGCTAATGCAGCCTTTGCAAGTCTGTGATGGGTTTACCCATAATTAGGGTTATGTCTCCCCGTGCCTACCACTCTTGCTGTTTCTGATTCTTTCGTTATCAGGCAGACTAATTAGTATATTTCCTGTTTAGCTGTAATGTTTGGAATCTGATCTTTTATTCCTACCTAGAAACATTAAAGTGTAATATATAAAAATCATGTTTTTTATGTAAACATTCCCAATGCAAGTTCTCTGCAAGTGTCTATAATTTGACAAGACAGGGATTAGGCTACTTTACATTTCATTACGGCTTAGTCAGTCAAGATCAATTTGGTTTGCTGAAATGTAGACATTAAATATTGTAATGATGAGTAGGGATTATGTTGCTGTAATCTGACAGCAGAGTATGGTTGTATTTGACTACAGTTGGGAATATGGCTGATGCTAATGGGATGTCACAATGTAAAAGCCATCTTCTCTGGCAGGGTATTTTATTAGATTGTAATTGCTGAATATGCTAATGAATGAGAGGTAAATCATATATATATACACACACCTGCTGCAAAACAGAGCCTGAACCAAGGCAAAATGGGGGGTTGGAGAAATTATGCTGGTCGCTTAAAATGGAACTTATTTTTTTTTTCTCTGTTTAACCACTTCAATACCAGGCACTTAGGCACCTTCCTGCCCAGGCCAATTTTCAGCTTTCAGCGCTGTCGCAATTTGAATGACAATTGCGCGGTCATACAACACTGTACCCAAACAAATTTTTTATCATTTTGTTCCCACAAATAGAGATTTCTTTTAGTAGTATTTGATCACTTCTGCGGTTTTTATTTTTGGCGCAACAAATAAAAAAAGACCAAAAATTTTGAAAAAAACAAGTTTTTCTTTGTTTCTGTTAAATTTTTTTTTAAATAAGTACGTTTTATTCTTCAATGATGGGCACTGATATGGCTGCACTGACAGACACTGATAAGGTGGCACTGATGGGCACGGATGAGGTGGCACTGACAGGCACTGATAGGCGGCACTGATGGACACTGATAGGTGGCACTGGTATGCGGCACTGATGGGCACTCATAGGTAGCACTCATAGGCGGCACTGATGGGCACTTATGGGTGGCACTGATGGGTACTTATGGGTGGCACTGATGGGTACTTATGGGTGGCACTGATAGGTGGCACGGATGGGCACTGATGGGCATTGATAGGTGGGCACTGCTGGGCACGGATGGGCACTGATAGGTGGCACAGATGGACACTGATGGGTGGCACTGTTGACACTGATTGGTGGCACTGATCACATTGATGGGTGGCATTGCTGGGCATCACTGATTTAAAATGGTGCCAGTTAGTGCCCATTTGTGGGCACTGATTGGCACAGATTGGGCACATTGGGCACATGTGGATGGCCATGGGGTACATACCCCTGGTGGTCCTGGTGGCTTCCCTGGTGGTGTAGTGCAGGCATCCGAGGGGGGGCTGCGCTGATAAACAATCAGCGCAGATCCCCCCTGTCAGGAGAGCTGCCGATCGCATGGTAAAGAGCCTCCGCCGGAGGCTTTTTACCAAGATCGGTGGAGTGGTGTGTCACACCGCTCCACCGATCACCGCGATGCGCGCCCCGTTATCCTGCTGGACGTCATATGACGCCCTCTGGATAAATGAACCACCGTCCGGCCATCAATCTGCTATAGGCCGGGCGGGAAGTGGTTAAAGAAATTGTAAAGGCAAGAATGTTTTTTTTTTTATCTTAATGCATTCTATGCATTAAGATTAAAAAAAACTTTTGTGTGTAGCAGCCACCCCAGCACCCCCCTCATTACTTTCCTGAGCCCCCTCTCTCTCCAGCGATGTCCAAGAATGTCTAAGCCATCTGGGACAGGGCTTCTGATTGGCTGAGACACAGCAGTGGTGCCATTGGCTCCTGCAGCTGTCAATCAAAGTCAGTCAGCCAATCAAGGGAGAGAGGAGATGGAGCTGGGTCTGAATGGACACACGGAGCTGTGACTTAGCTCCAGTGCCCTCCATAGGAAGCTGCTAACTGTGGGGGCACTCGATAGGAGGGAGGGGCCAGGAGCAGCAAAGAGGGGCCGAGAAGAGGAGGATCCGGGCTCCTCTGTGCAAAACCAACTGCACAGGGCAGGTAAGTATAACATGTTTATTATTTAATAAAAACAAAAAAAAACGAGACTTTACATTCACTTTAACATGCAAGAGGCAAACATTATTAATGTAATGCCCTCCTGATCCCTCTGGAATCAAGTGGAGTACCCAAGGGATAGGGAGGGCCAGCATTTCATCCCAGAGTCCATGACTAAAATGGGGGACTGAGAAAACATTGGGCGCCAGTCACTTTCTGTCTACACAATGTAAGAGCCTTTACCTACTTCCTGCCTGCTCTATAGCCGAAAGACAGCTACAGCGCAAGTTTAGTTTGCCAGGATCGCGTCCTTCGGAATCACAGCAGCCCTTTACTTTACTACGTGATCAGCTATCAGCCAATGACAGCTGATCAGAAGATGTAAACACAAGGCAGTTATCGGATATTTTTTTTTCTCGTGCTGACAGCATGAGGAGAGAAGAAGAAAGCCGATAACCAGCTTATGTTAAAGGGATAGTGTCCTGATTATCAGTGCAGTGCCCACCAGTGCTGCCAATCAGTGCCATTCAGTGCCTCCTCATCAGTGTCACCTATCAGTGATGCCTATCAGTGGCACTTCTCAGTGCCTTTCAGTGCAGTCTCGTCAGCGCACATCAGTGAAGGAGAAAAATTACCTGTTTGCAAATTTTAAAACAAACTATGTGAAAATTTTGGTGTTTTTTCATTTGTTTAGCAAAGAATAAAAAACCCAGTGGTGATTAAATACCACCATAAGAAAGCTCTATTTGTGTGAAAAAAAATGATAAAAATTTCATGTGGGTACAGTGTTGCATTACCGCGCAATTGTCATTCAACGTGCGACAGCCCTGAAAGCTGAAAATTGGCCTGGGCAGGAAGGGGATAAAAGTGCCCAGTAGGCAAGTGCTTAAGCCACTCTAGTAACCCCGTAAATTAGGGATGCACCAATACTGAGCATTTTCACGAGTACTCATGAAAATGCTTCCGATACCAAAATCGATGCTTTGTAGTTCGATTTGCGTCCATACAAAAATAATGGGTGCAAATAGCACTGCCAATAATTGCATGCGATTTGAACAGAAATGCAGTGCGATTGCTGTCCGAATAGCATGCGGTTTCTCGCACCGCTCCTATGTGAACCCAGGCTTGTCATAGTGATGTTCACACAGGAGCAGTGTGGGAAACCTCCCTGGATGACGGGTTCCACCAGCTTCGGCTCCCATTCGTGGACATCTGTGGCTGTGACTCCTCCTGCCTCTCTCATGGCTTTGTTCCTCCCCCCCAGCATCCAGCAGCTCTCCCCCCCCCCTCCCAGCCCCCAGCGGTTCAAGTCATCTCCTTCTAGTGCTGACCATTCAGAAGCCATCTAGCCGTACTGTCAGGAGTGGAGAGAAAGTCGCAGGGATTTCAAATCCCCAGACCATTGAATTGGCTTTTCTGTTATGCGATTTGGACAGGAATCGCACTGCATTCCTGTTCAAATCGCATGCAATTTTTTGCAGTGCAATTTGCGCCCATTCATTTTGTATGGATGCAAATTGCACCGCAAAGTATTGGTACTCAGCAAGTACTTGATCGAAAGTATCGGTGCTCAGACTTGCCAATAAAAAAAGGGTATCTGTGCATCACTACCATAAATAGCTTAACCAGTTGCCGACCGCTGCACGCTGATGTACGTCGGCACAATGGCACGGGCAGGCATAAGAGCTTACCTGTACGTCCCTGCCTGCCCGCGGGCGGGGGGTCCGATTGGACACCCCCCCAGGTGCCTGCGGCGGTCATATTATTTCCAGGGGTGATCAGAGGTGAGGGGGAGGCCACTCATTCATGGGCACCCCCTTGGGATCGCTCCTGGCGAATGACAGGCTTCCTCGGCTTCTGTAATGTAAACAGAAGCGGAGGAAGTGATGTCATCTCTCTTCGAGCCGATCTTTTCGTTCCGGCGCCGAGGAGAGAAGACATCAATTTGAGTTTGCACAACACTACACTTACAGTAGAACACACAGGCACACTTTTCACCCCCCCATCACCCCCCAGTCACCCCCCTGTACCCCCTGTCACACTGACACCAATAGCAGGTTTTTTTTTTTTTTTTTTTTTGTGATTATTGCATTGGTGTCAGTTATAAGTTAGGGTTAGCCCCTTTAGATCTAGGGTACCCCCCTAATAAAGTTTTAACCCCGTGATCACCCCCCGTCGCCAGTGTCACTAAGCAATCGTTTTTCTGATCACTGTATCAGTGTCACTGGTGACGCTAGTTAGGGAGGTAAGTATACAGGTTCGCCGTCAGTGTTTTATAGCGACAGGGACCCCCATATACCACCTAATAAAGGTTTTAACCCCCTGATTGCCCCCTAGTTAACCCTTTCACCACTGATCACTGTATAAGTGTTACGGGTGACGCTGGTTAGTTAGTTTGTTTATTATAGTTTTAGGGCACCCGCTGTTTATTATATAATATAAGTTATTATTATATAATAAAAGTTTAACCCCCTAATTGCCCGGCGGGTGATATAAGTTACGTTTTTAGGGTCAGGTAAGGTCTGCCCCAGGCAGCGTCAGGTTAGCGCCAGTACCGCTAACACCCACGCACGCAGCATACACCTCCCTTAGTGGTATAGTATCTGAACGGATCAATATCTGATCCGATCAGATCTATACTAGCGTCCCCAGCAGTTTAGGGTCCCCAAAAACGCAGTGTTAGCGGGATCAGCCCAGATACCTGCTAGCACCTGCGTTTTGCCCCTCGGCCCAGCCCACCCAAATGCAGTATCGATCGATCACTGACACTTACAAAACACTAAACACATAACTGCAGCGTTAGCAGAGTCAGGCCTGATCCCTGCGATCGCTAACAGTTTTTTGGTAGCATTTTGAATCAGTCACTAACAGTCAGGCGCTTTTTTACCTGTGAGTCTCACTACTGTACCACTAAATTTAGAGCCCAAAATGGCAAATCGAAGGTACACTAATGAAGAGGCCTACACGTTTCTGAGCATGACAGATAGTGAAGAGGAAGTCACTCATCTGTCAGATTCAGGCTCAGAATACGATCCTGTAGAGGACAGCGGCTCCATGACAGATAGCTCTGACGATGGAGTTGTGGTCTCTGCCAAGGTCAGGTGTACCAGACCCTAAACTTCTTCTTCTGTCCTTGATGTGCAAGAACCGCAGGTCCCTCGTATGGAGCAGAGAAGTACTAGCACCGCTATTCCTTCTGGTGAACTGGCAAGCACCAGCGGCCTAGTACACCCTGGTCGTACATCCAGCACTGCAGTAACACTTGGTGACGTGGCGAGTCCCATAAGTGCAGTTCAAGCTGGTGAGGTGGCAAGCACTAGTAGTGTCCTGCTGCCACCGAGAAGACGAACACAGGCCCGTTGTGCCCATAGTGCCCTTCCTGCTGCATTCGCCAATCCAAATTGGGAACCCACCACTTCTGCAGCACCCGTACTTCCCCCATTCACTGGCCAACCCGGCATTCATGTGGAAACAGTTGATTTTACGCCACTTGATTTTTATTCGCTGTTTTTCACCGAAGATCTCCATAGATCTATTGTGGACCAAAGCAATTTGTATGCTGGTCAGCACATCGCCACTATTCCCCAGTCCTTCCTTGCCAGAGATTGGAAACAAATTACGGTTTCTGAATTTAAGATCTTTCTGGGCCTTTCCCTTCTCATGGGCATAACCAAAAAGAGTGAGTTGCGGTCATATTGGTCCACTGACCCACCATTCACCATATTCCCGTGTTCTCTGCTTCCATAACCAGGGCACGATACGAGCAGATTTTGCGGTTCATGCACTTCAACAACAATGAACTCTGTCATCCTCGTGTGGTCTCTGGATACGATCGGCTCTACAAAATTCGGCCCCTCGTAAACCACTTCAACCAACGTTTTGCAGACTTGTTTACTCCCCATCAAGTTGTCTGCGTTGATGAGTCCCTGATTAAGTTTTCTGGCCGCTTGTCATTCAAACAGTACCTTCCCAGCAAGCGTGCCAGATACGGGGTCAAGATGTATAAGCTCTGTGACAGGGCCACAGGCTATATATGTAGATTTATGGTTTACGAGGGCAAAGATAGTCACGTAGACCCAACAAACTGCCCTGACTACATAGGAAGTGCTGACAAGATTGTGTGGGACTTGGTGTCACCCTTATTCGGAAAGGGGTACCATTTACCACCATTTGCCACTTTTTAGTCACCTTTTTGATCATCAAATTGGAGCATGTGGCACCGTGTGACCTAATCGCTGGGGCTTTCCCCAGTGGCTTGTAGATTCCCATCTTAGGCTGGGGGAGAGAGCCTGCTTGCGGTGTAATAATTTGCTTGCTATGAAGTGGAGGGATAATAAGAATGTTTTCGTTCTTACCTCCCTTCATGCAGACACGACGGTCCAAATTACTACGGTGACTGGTGTTGTGGAGAAACTCCTCTGTGTCCACAAATATAACCTCATTATGGGAGGGGTGGACCTCAACGACCAGTTGTTGGCGCCATACCTAGTTGCCCGTAAGGCCAGACGCTGGTATAAAAAAGTGTCTGTATACTTATTTCAATTGGCTTTGCTGAACGCTCATGTGCTATACAGAGCTTCAGGATGGACTGGATCCTTCCTTAAATTCCAGGAAGAGATCGTCAGAGCCCTTCTGTTTCCAGACGGTACTCCACCTCACCTTCCCAATCCAAATGCAGTAAGCTGGCTGCATGAGAGGCATTTTCCTTATGTCCTCCCGAGTACCCATACCCAACGAGCCCCCCAAAGAAAATGTCGTGTCTGCAGAAAGCGCGGATATAGGCGTGACACCCGCTATTATTGTCCCTCCTGTCCTGACAATCCTGGTCTTTGCATTGGTGAATGTTTTGAACACTACCATACACTAAAAACCACACACTCTGCGGAACTTCGCCTCAATATAGAGTTAGCCTGTGAGATACAGAGCTGATCTGTGCAGCAACTTTTTTGTGACTACTGAAGTCAATCATTTCCATTTTTTAGGTGATAACAAGTGTTTTACTGAAGAGTGTGTGTTTTTTATGCTGATATATAATTTTTCTCACGTTTTGAATTTATTTAACTTTGGACACGTACAAACAAGATTTTTTTGGGCAGTGTATTTATTCCTATATTTCTGCATTAAAACAGGATCTTCTATTTTATTTTCACGGATATATATATATTTTCAGTAGGTAGTTGATTATCAGCGCACTTATAATATATTTATTATTTATTGTTTTTGAGTGGTTATCAGAGCACCTACCCATAAGAGCAGCTTTTAATCATTTGATTATTTCCTACAGTCATTTTTTTGTTTTTTTGATATATTTTTTCACCTCATATATTTGATTTTATCATTCTCTCATTGTATGCACTATGTATTGTATATTTTAACACTGGGTCACGACTTTCTAACATATCAGCGCTTTAGTAACTGTACTATATATTTGCTACCATACACTAGTTGAGTTTTAGCGTAGGGTACTGCACTGCACTGACTAGGACACACTTTCACAGGGTCTCCCAAGATGCCATCGCATTTTGAGAGACCCGAACCTGGAAATGGTTACAGTTATAAAAGTTACAAAAAAAAGTGTAAAAAAAACAAAAAAAAAAACAAAAAAAAAATATAAAATAAAAAAAACCAAAAATAGTTGTGGTTTTATTGTTCTCTCTCTATTCTCTCTATTTTTTCTGCTCTTTTTTACTGTATTCTATTCTGCAATGTTTTATTGTTATTATGTTTTTATCATGTTTGCTTTATAGGTATGCAATATTTTTATACTTTACGGTTTACTGTGTTTTATTGTTAACCATTTTTTTGTTTTCAGGTACGCCATTCAGCTGCAGAGCGGATTTATTTATCTTGACAGCAACAGCGTTTGCTCCCACGATACATAAAGCCGTGACTCCAGCGCTGTCGGAGGTGATTTCACCACCACAGTTACATACTTCAGCATATATACCGAAGCGTGGGGGCAGCAGTGGGCGGAGGAGCGATTTGCTCCTACCTTTTGCGGAAGGATGCCCCCATGCTTCGGCATATATATATTTTAGGCACAAGTTGCGTTAAATGTTTTATTATTTACAATTTTTTTTTGTATTTGCTTTGCAGGTATGGTAAGTCTTTCTGTTATACTGTAATGTTACTTTGTTTTATTGTTAACCATCATTTGCTTAGCAGGTATGCCATTCAGTTGCAGCGCGGATTTATTTATCTTGACAGCAATAGCGTTTGCTCCCACGATACATAAAGCCGTGACTCCAGCGCTAAAAAATATTTTTAAATCTTGTGACGTGATAATGATGTATTGCAACCCACGTGAAGAAGTTATTTCACCACCACAGTTACATACTTCAGCATATATGCCGAAGCATGGGGGCAGCAGAGGGCAAAGGAGCGATTTGCTCCTAACTTTTGCAGGAGGATGCCCCCATGCTTCGGCATATATAAACGGTGCATGTATGCCCATCATTAGAAGTGGGTGGATGAAGGGAGGTATTCTAATGGCGGGCATACCCACCGATCAATCTGTTTTTTTTCGTTCAGCCCACAGGCTGCATGAAAAAAAAAGTTTACAATATATGCCCAACAAGACCAGCAACGTACTGGTATGTTGCTGGATTTTGAGTGGTTATACCAGAATGATGCCTGCAGGTTTAGGTATCATCTTGGTATCATTCTTTTCAGCCAGCGGTTGGCTTTCATGTAAAAGCAATCCTAGTGGCTAATTAGCCTCTAGACTGCTTTTACAAGCAGTGGGAGGGAATGCCCCCCCCCACCGTCTTCCATGTGTATCTCTGGCTCTCCTGTCCCAACAGGGAACCTGAGAATGCAGCCGGTGATTCAGCCAGCTGACCATAGAGCTGATCAGAGACCAGAGTGGCTCCAAACATCTCTATGGCCTAAGAAACCGGAAGCTACGAGCATTTCATGACTTCGATTTCGCCGGATGTAAACAGCGCCATTGGGAAATTGGGAAAGCATTTTATCACACCGATCTTGGTGTGGTCAGATGCTTTAAGGGCAGAGGAGAGATCTAGGGTCTAATAGACCCCAATTTTTTCAAAAAAGAGTACCTGTACCTATTGCTATCATAGGGGATATTTACATTCCCTGAGATAACAATAAAAATTATTTTTAAAAAATGAAAGGAACAGTACAAAAATAAGATAAAAAAGCAAAAAAATTGTTAAAAAAAAGCACCCCTGTCCCCACCCTGCTCTCGCGCAAAGGCGAACGCAAGCGTCGGTCTGGCGTCAAATGTAAACAGCAATTGCACCACGCATGTGAGGTATCACCGTGAAGGTCAGATCAAGGGCAGTAATTTTAGCAGTAGACCTCCTCTGTAAATCTAAAGTTGTAACCTGTAAAGGCTTTTAAAAATGTATTTAGTTTGTCGCCACTGCACGTTTGTGCGCAATTTTAAAGCATGTCATGTTTGGTATCCATGTACTCGGCCTAAGATCATCTTTTTTATGTCATCAAACATTTGGGCAATATAGTGTGTTTTAGTGCATTAAAATTTTAAAAAGTGTGTTTTTTCCCAAAAAAATGCATTTGAAAAATCGCTGCGTAAATACTGTGTGAAAAAAAAATGAAACACCCACCATTTTAATCTGTAGGGCATTTGCTTTAAAAAAATATATAATGTTTGGGGGTTCAAAGAAATTTTCTTGCAAAAAAAAATAATTTTTTCATGTAAACAAAAAGTGTCAGCAAGGGCTTTGTCTTCAAGTGGTTAGAAGAGTGGGTGATGTGTGACATAAGCTTCTAAATGTTGTGCAAAAAATGCCAGGACAGTTCAACCCCCCCCCCAATGACCCCATTTTGGAAAGTAGACACCCCAAGCTATTTGCTGAGAGGCATGTCGAGTCCATGGAATATTTTATATTGTGACACAAGTTGCGGGAAAGAGACAATTTTTTTTTTTTTTTTTTGCACAAAGCTGTCACTAAATGATATATTGCTCAAACATGCCATAGGAATATGTGAAATTACACCCCAAAATACATTCTGTTGTTTCTCCTGAGTATGGGGATACCACATGTGTGAGACTTTTTGGGAGCTTAGCCACGTACGGGACCCCGAAAACCAAGCACCGCCTTCAGGCTTTCTAAGGGCGTAAATTTTTGATTTCACTCTTCACTGCCTATCACAGTTTCGGAGGCCATGGAATACCCAGGTAGCACAAAACCCCTCCCCAAATGACCCTATTTTGGAAAGTAGACACCCCAAGCTATTTGCTGAGAGGTATAGTGAGTATTTTGCAGACCTCACTTTTTGTCACAAAGTTTTGAAAATTGAAAAAAGAAAAAACATTGGTTTTCCGGGCCCCGTATGCAGCTAGGCTCCCAAAAAGTCCCACACATGTGGTATCCCCGTACTCAGGAGAAGCAGCAGAATGTATTTTGGGATGTAATGGCATGGCATGTTTGAGCAATATATCATTTAGTGACAACTTTGTGCAAAAAAAAAAAAAAAATTGTCACTTTCCCGCAACTTGTGTCAAAATATAAAATATTCCATTGATTCAACATGCCTCTCGGCAAATAGCTTGGGGTGTCTACTTTCTAAAATGGGGTCATTTGGGGGGGTTTTGTGCCATTTGGGCATTTTATGGCCTTCAAAACTGTGATAGGTAGTGAGGAGTGTATATATATATATATATATATATATAATTATTCCCCCGCTATCATGTATGTAAGAGACAGGGCTAATGGGGGAAAAGCTGCTGCACCGTATAGGGTACAAACCAGACCCTGTGGGTGAATAAGTGGTAAAAGTAAATGGTGCTGCGCCCGTCCCTACGCGTGACGTCACACCTCACGTGACTTCCTGATGAAGTCACGTGAGGTGTGACGTCACGCGTAGGGACGGGACAGGCATTTATGCTGATCGAGGCTTACGAGCTCGCCGCTCGTCGGAGATAAGTCACAGTGTTATTGGTTTTTATGTGAGTACCCTACTTTTATCAATAAAAGCCATTTTAGCAATACTGTATCACACTATTTGGGATCCTCATTCTTGTCATTTCCATGCCCCCCCTAACCATTTGAGGGAACTATGCCCCGGGACTAGGACCGTGAGGATAGCTGTGGAATCCTAAGGATGGTACCCCCAATTCTGGTCATATGCGTTTGCCCTATTACCTTAAGGTAAGGGGCCATTATCTACCTGTGTGTGTGTGAACATGAAGAGGTGCAGCATATTTTCATCTGAGCACTACACTGCAATTGATGTATGATAGGACGCTGCTGTCACTTTATGAAGGAAGATTTTATATGCTGGAGCACTTTAATTGTTTGGACTTTTTTTTGTGCTGCACTTTTTGCTGCACTGCTGCACACAGTCACTTTATGTGTTGCATGTTTGACACACATTGCAATTCACCCATTTACTGTTTTTTTGCACTTTATTAAGAGTTGACACTCCCACATTTGCTGCTATCATTTTATAAGAATTTGTTGATATGTAGAGTCACTGATATCCATTAATTATTTCATAGTGTATTTTTACTATGGTTCTTCTTGCTGTGTGAGTTATTAGCTCTTCACGGGTTAGTGAGCAATCACTTTATTTATTAATTATTTTTGTTACACCTTAGTATACACCATCTTATAGAATATATTTATATATTTTTATTTAGTTTAATTTTTTTTCACTTGTGTCAAGGATTAGCGCAGCACCATTTACTTTTACCAGGTAGTGAGGAGTGAAATCAAAACTTTACGCCCTTAGAAATCCTGAAGGCGGTGCTTGGTTTTTGGGGCCCCATACGCGGCTAGGCTCCCAAAAAGTCCCACACATGTGGTATCCCTGTATTCAGGAGAAGCAGCAGAATGTATTTTGGAGTGTAATTCCACATATGCCCATGGCATGTTTGAGCAATGTATCATTTAGTGACAACTTTGTGCAAAAAAAGAAAAAGTTTGTAATTTTCCCACAACTTGTGTCAAAATATAAAATATTCCATGGACTCAAAATGCCTCTCAGCAAATAGCTTGGGGTGTCTACTTTCCAAAATGGCATCATTTGGGGGGGTTTTGTGCCATCTTGGCATTTTATGGCCTTCAAAACTGTGATAGGTAGTGAGGAGTGAAATAAAAAATTTACGCCCTTAGGAATACTGAAGGCGGTGCTTGGTTTTCGGGGCCCCGTACGCGGCTAGGCTCCCAAAAAGTCCCACACATGTGGTATCCCCATACTCAGGAGAAGCAGCTAAATGTATTTTGGGGTGCAATTCCACATATGCCCATGGCCTGTGTGAGCAATATATCATTTAGTGACAACTTTTTGTAAAATTTTTTTTTCTTTGTCATTATTCAATCACTTGGGACAAAAAAATTAATATTCAATGGGCTCAACATGCCTCTCAGCAATTTCCTTGGGGTGTCTACTTTCCAAAATGGGGTCATTTGGGGGGGTTTTGTACTGCCCTGCCATTTTAGCACCTCAAGAAATGAGATAGGCAGTCATAAACTAAAAGCTGTGTAAATTCCAGAAAATGTACCCTAGTTTGTAGACGCTATAACTTTTGCGCAAACCAATAAATATACGCTTATTGACATTTATTTTACCAAAGACATGTGGCCGAATACATTTTGGCCGAAATGTATGACTAAAATTTAGTTTATTTGATTTTTTTAAAACAAAAAGTAGAAAATATCATTTTTTTTCAAAATTTTCGGTCTTTTTTCGTTTATATCGCAAAAAATAAAAACCGCAGAGGTGATCAAAATACCATCAAAAGAAAGCTCTATTTGTGGGAAGAAAAGGACGCAAATTTCGTTTGGGTACAGCATTGCATGACTGCGCAATTACCAGTTAAAATGACGCAGTGCCAAATTGTAAAAAGTGCTCTGGTCGGGAAGGGGGTAAATCCTTCCGGGGCTAAAGTGGTTAAAGAAGTACTCCGGGCAGAAACTTTTTTGTGTCTAAGTGCTGGTGGCTTCATATCTTCAGCAAAGATCGTGTTCATTTTTTCCCCCAGTCCATCTTTTCTGAGAAAATTGAGGTGCATTATTTGATTATCAGAGACTTCTTTGCCTGTGACATCCGTTTTGTAAGACAGTTGGCCGCTATGCCCTGTATTCCCGCAGCCACCAGTCTTGTCACTGTAGTTTCTTACAGCGAGCAGAGACGTAATTCCCAGTCTGAACCGTCCACTGATGCTCGTGTCATTAGACAGCCAGGAGACTTCTGGTCTGTCCCTATTCCCATGACCTCATTTACTGACTGACCAGAAGTCTCCTGCCCTCTCTCAGCAACCCATGCCTGCAATGTAGATTAGCACTATGTGGGAGAGTACACAAGTTCATTTAGTGCACAAAATAAATGCCCAATGTACCTGCCCATATTCACGCCCATTTATGCCCTTCCTTCTCACACTACAGCTATGATGGGAACTGTCGTTTCGCATAGCTGTAGAGTGAGAAGGCAGGATGTGACGTGTCCCTGGATTTACACTTCCTCCTTCTGCCGAGAGAAGCTGCTATTTTTTGAATTGGAGTGATGACATCACAAATATTGCATTCTAAATTTCTCCTAAATGGAAGTGGATAAAAATGTAGCGCTGGTGAACAAATAGTGCTATAAAGCTGTGCAAACATACGAAATACATATATATAATGCTATATAAGTGTAAATAAGTCCCAATGATAAACAATATAAATTAATGATGAATCCAAAATAGGTCAATCCCAAAGGGTAATGGGTACACCACAGGTGAAGGAATGTTCTTGGAGGGAGTCAAGGGCACCACAAATGGGGATTTTCTTCATATAAGGAGTCGGGAACACCAAGTATGATATTATCGGCAAATGCCACCGAAGAAAGTAAATGGGTACTCTTACCGGAACCAGTGGACCTGGATGTCAGCGACACCAGGTCGGACAGGCATAGATAATAGACGTCTCAGTGTGACAGGAGTCCTGCAGTATCTGGCAAGGGGACTGGAACAGACACAGATGTCCACAGCGGTTTGGTATTCTCCCAATATAATTAGAACCACAGAGCTGAACCCCGGGCCATGGATGGCCAAAGGAATGGATCAGGCAGACTCATGATGGATAGGATATATAAAAAGAAAAAGGACTCCCAATGGTGTAGATCAAGAAACAAATTGGGTATTTATTTTCATAAAACCAGCATACAATTAAAAATGTGATCACAAATAAAACAAAGCAATATGGAGAGCGGAAAAGCCAAGCCCTATGCGTTTCGTCCTACTAGGACTTCTACTGGGGCAGATGAATAAACTACTAAAAGTGTATTATGTTTACACAGATCAGTGTACATATTGCAGTTTGTATGTGGTATCCCAGTGTTCTCCTTTAAGGGTGGATGACTAGCGCTGATGTGAATGAAAGCGGCAGAACGTTTGACTCCAGCAGGTAATCGCTGGCCTAGTGGACAGGCACAGATAGCTGAGTCCACCACCAACCTGTCATTGAAGTGTACAGGGCTTAGTGGCCATAGCTAGCAGCTTTATCCTGCCGCTGTTATCTACACCGGAGCTATTCACTCACCCAAATGTAACCCAACAAACTTGCCTCATTGTTTGTTCCAGTGCTCCTTTTGCACTCTCTCTGACTTCCATACGTCCTCTCCAAGAGAGTCACCAGGCCCTTGTGAGGAAACCAGCCTACATCCTGACTTTTTCCAGCACAGTCCTCCTGGTTCTCATCTTGACACAGCTTTCCCCATGGACAGGCAGGACAGCTTCCAAGACCACTTCATGCCTGAAATTCAATCCAGAACACAAGGTAGACCCCACACAGGCTATGATGATCAGATCACTCCAACAGCACCTCCCCAGGCTGCAGCCAAGGGGAAGAGAGAGATCACATGGCCTGCCCCCAGTGTTAATTTTGGCATCAAATTTTTATTTGGTTTTAGTCATAGTCTTTTGACTAAAATGCCATTTTAGTTTTAATCATTTTGTAGTCATCTGCAATTGTTCAATTGCAATTGTTTTAGTTTTAGTCCTATTTTAGTTGACTAAAATCTGCGGTACATTTTAGGCGACTAAAATCTATTGTGTTTAGTTAAATTGTAATGCATTATTTTAGCATTTCTTTAGAATTTCCAAACTCATTATATGCTCCTTGAGTAAAAAAAAAATCTAATATGTTATTATACAGTATCTCACAAAAGTGAGTACACCCCTCACATTTTACTTTTTTATTTATTTCAGTTACCTATATAGTGCCGTCAATTTATGCAGCGCTTTACATATACATTGTACATTCACATCAGTCAATACCCTCAAGGAGCTTACAATCTAAGGTCCCTAACTCACATTCATACATACTAGGGACAATTTAGACAGGATCCAGTTAACCTACCAGCATGTCTTTGGAGTGTGGGAGGAAACCGGAGTACCCGGAGGAAACCACGCAGACACAGGGAGAACATGTAAACTCCAGGCAGGTAGTGTCATGGTTGGGATTCGAACCAGCGACCCTTCTTACTGCTTAGGCAAAAGAGCTAACCACTACACCACTGTGCCGCCCAATTTTTAAAATATTTTTAAAATATTTTATTATATCTTTTCATGTGACAACACTGAAGAAATTACACTTTGCTACAATGTATTCACCAGTAGTGAATGCACAGCTTGTATAACAGTATACATTTGCTGTCCTCTCAAAATAACTCAACACACAGCCATTAATGTCTAAGCCGCTGGAAACAAAAGTGAGTACACCCCTAAGTGAAAATGTCCAAATTGGGCCCAATTAGCCATTTTCCCTCCCGGGTGTCATGTAACTCGTTAGTGTTACAAGATCTCAGGTGTGAATAGGGGGCAGGTGAGTTAAATTTGGTGTTATCGCTCTCACTCTTTCATACTGGTCCCTGGAAGTTCAACATGGCACCTTATGGCAAAGAACTCTCTGAGGATCTGAAAAAAAGAATTGCTGCTCTACATAAAGATGGTCTAGGGTATAAGAAGATTGCCAAGACCCTGAAACTGAGCTACAGCAAGACCATACAGCTTAACAGGACAGGTTCCACTCAGAACAGGCCTCGCCATGGACAACCAAAGAAGTTGAGTGCACATGCTCAATGTCCTATCCACGGGTTGTCTTTGGGAAACAGACGTATGAGAGCTGCCAGCATTGCTGCAGAGGTTGAAGGGGTGGGGGGTCAGCCTGTCAGTGCTCAGACCATATGCCGCACACTGCATCAAATTGGTCTGCATTGCAGTCGTCCCAGAAGGAAGCCTCTTCTAAAGATGATGCACAAGAAAGCCTGCAAACAGTTTGCTGAAGACAAGCAGACTAAGGACATTGATTACTGGAACTGTGTCCTGTGGTCTGATGAGACCAAGATAAACTTATTTGGTTCAGATGGTGTCAAGCGTGTGTGGCGGCAACCAGGTGAGGATAACAAAGACAAGTGTGTCTTGCCTACAGTCAAGCAATTCTGATGGCCTGGCACTACATGAGTGCTGCCGGCACTGGGGAGCTACAGTTCATTGAGGGAATCATGAATGCCAACATGTATTGTGACATACTGAACAGAGCATGATCCCCTCCCTTCGGAGACTGGGCCACAGGTCAGTATTCCACATGATAACTGCCTTGCTAAAGAAGCTGAGGATAAAGGTGGTGGACTGGCCAAGCATGTCTCCAGACCTAAACCCTATTGAGCATCTGTGGGTCATCCTCAAACGGAAGGTGGAGGAGCGCAGGGTCTCTAACATCCACCAGCTGTGTGATGTCGTCATAGAGGAGTAGAAGAGGACTCCAGTGGCAACTTGTGAAGCTCTGGCGAACTTCATGCCCAAGAGTGTTAAGGCAGTGCTGGAAAATAATGGTGGCCACACAAAATATTGACACTTTGGGCCCAAATTGAACATTTTCACTTAGGGGTGTACTCACTTTTGTTGCCAGCAGTCTAGACATTAATGGCTGTGAGTTGAGTTATTTTGAGGGGACAGCACATTTACACTGTTGTACAAGCTGTACACTCACTATTTTACATTGTAGCAAAGTGTCCTTTCTTCAGTGTTGTCACGTGAAAAGATATAATAAAATATTTACAAAAATGTGAGGGGTGTACTCACTTTTGTGAGATACTGTATATGGTAATAAGGTTTGAACAAACTACACGCTCTTGACAGTCTAAGGAGGCCTGTAATACTGCACAGTGCTAAGCACGCCACACCTTGCTTGCTGGGAGGGGAAACATCACAGGCTTTACAGGTGGAGCTCCGAGGAAATCGGAAGTTCACATGGGTAAACATCCTTCCTACACATTTTCGTTCCGCTTTTGGTCTTTGACAAAAGTGGGAATTGATTTTTGTCATAGTTTTTGTCAATCGAGGAAAATGTGGGGTCATTTTTGTTTAGTTTTCATCACTGCAAATATGCAGCTGATGAAAATTATGCCGAAATTGTTTTAGACGATTAAAATTAACACTGCCTGCACCAGATATTTATATCCCCCCAGCATGCCCCAGTTGTAATAAACTGCCTATTGTTTTCTAGAAGAAATATAAATACTGTGAAATCTTACTATATTGCCCGTGATACCAGTGACACCTATTGGCAGCAGACAGAAACCACACCTCCACTAAGTTCTGGGTAGGACTAAATGACCAAATAAACTACAAATTCAGCTTGGGCTGACTACCACCCAGCATGGCTACATTTAGGTAGTAGTCCCTGTTTAGGACAGGGTGCTACATTAAAAATAATAAATACCTTTTGCTGCAATACTCATTAGCAATCTAGAGCTGCCCCTGTCATAATATAATAAAAAAACCCAGATCATCGGCGTGAGATATGTTTCACAAAGTATTATAAATGATATGGCAAAGCAGCTGACACAATTCTCCTGGTATAGAAAACAACAATATTATAACACAAATGCAGCGCTCATGCCCTTAGAAATAGTCCAAATGTTATAAAAATATAAAATATAAAATAAAAGTCCATTCTAGTGCAGGTCCACACAAAAGGGTGTTCAGAGGGGTCCATCACCAAGGTGAAAGGTTCACACTGACCCTTACCCCAAATGATGAACTACTCGATCAAAAATAGTCAAACTTAAGCGCTTAAGAAATGCTTTACTCCTACTCTCCATACATGTGAAATGACCAGTCACTAGGACAGACACGCTCCACCTTAAGCAGGAACTCACAACACCAACATATCAGGATAGGTAGAAAGAAACTTCATTGTGCAGCATTACTGGCAAGGATTATTTATTTAAAATAGCCATTGTACTCACAAACAACAAAGTTAAAATTGCATGTAAATTCTCATGGTCTCAGCAATGTTTCCAACCTATAAGATGGCCGACTGTGTAGCATGCCGACGTCATGTAACCAGACACTTCCCATGACATAATATGCCTTTTTTGTCACTCTATTCTACAGTCTTTAGGGTTAAATGACAGTACCATCAATCATCCAAATTTCTCTGAGCCCAGGCTATCTTGGGAGAGCTCAATTTGGGAGAAGGTGCTGCTTTTTCCTCTCCTAGTCTCTTTCTCCACCTGGACAGAAGAAGCCGCAAGAGTTATGCTCATGCGCTAACAAGAGACTGATAGGCCTAACCAAGCTGCATACATATTGTCCAGCCCTTGAACAATATTTGTGGCTATTTTCTCTCAGACAATACATTCCCAAGACATACCTGAAGTCTATATTTTGGGAATAATTGGGGATACAGTGATAGGAGGGGGCACGGGCAATACGTGGTTGTGATTTTGAAGTGTTTTGTGCACTCCATTTTGACATTCTATTCAATTCTTAAGTTAATGCAGTGTGACGCTGCAAAAATATACCTCACAAAGCGTGCTATAAAAAATGTCACTGGCCAATTTTGAATTAAGTTGAGGGCTTTAGCTTTATTTTTTAAACTTTCCTCTGCTTAATTCAGGCCTATCACCAACTGATACAAAATCAGGTGTTGCAACCAAAATGAATCAGATTGGGATGTTGCTGCTCTATTTAAACCAAGATATAAGTAAAAATTAAAAATGTATTACACATCCAAAATATGTGATGCCGGAATACGGTGTCGCTGGTGCTGTCCATGAGAATCGAACCGTTCCGTAGCACCACATACAGCTTAAAGTCATCTCCCAAGCATATCTTTTAAAGGCAAAAGAACAACCTCAAGAGAATGTTGCCGGCTGTGAATCAATTCTTCTATATCTCCGTTACTGACACAGCTTTACAGCCCCCTCAGGGCTGGGGAAGCCCAGAAGTGACACTAAAAAAAAAATACAAACAGAGGGCCACCAGCCTAGCGCATTACCTTTGCGATAACTTTATTGAGGAAAAAAGAGTAGATGTATACTCACAAACAATATGCAGTGCCTTGAAAACGCATTCATACCCCTTGAAATTTTCCACATTTTGTCATGTTACAACCAAAAACGTAAATGTTATTTATTGGGATTTTATGTGATAGACCAACACAAAGTGGCACATAATTGTGAAGTGGAAGGAAAATGATAAATGGTTTTCAAAATAAAGATAAGAAAAATGTGGCGTGCATTTGTATTCAGCCCCCCTGATTCAATACTTTGTAGAACCACCTTTCGCTGCAATTACAGCTGCAAGTTGTTTTGGGGATGTCTCAACCAGCTTTGCACATCTAGAGAGTGAAATTTTTGCCCATTCTTCTTTGCAAAATAGCTCAAGCTCTGTCAGATTGGATAGAGAGTGTCTGTGAACAGCAATTTTCAAGTCTTGCCACATATTCTCAATTGGATTTAGGTCTGGACTTTGACTGGGCAATTCTGACACATGAATATGCTTTTATCTAAACCATTCCATTGTAGCTCTGGCTGTATGTTTAGGGTTGTTGTCCTGCTGGAAGGTGAACCTCTGTCCCAGTTTTTTGCAGACTCTAACAGGTTTTATTCTAAGATTGCCCTGTATTTGGCTCCATTAATCTTCCCATCAACTCTGATCAGCTTCCCTGTCCCTGTGTCACGTACCCGACTGTAGGTTGAAGTGACGAGAGGGCTTCCCTTGCCACTAAGTGCAGAGTACCCTTGAAGGTGATGACAGAGGGTGCTATGCCCAAAGATTCACGGGCTACCTCAAGGTGAAGCTGCCTGATGGTTCCAGTTGTGAGGACACCCAGGTGTAGAGGAGTAGTCATGGCAGGTGATTGTTTGGATGTGCTGGCAGATCTTGATGGATGGGTAAGCAGAAGCAAGGTCAGAAGCCAGGCTGGGGGTCTAACACAGGAAGTCAATCAGGAGCAGAGGCAGAAGCCTAGTAGAGATCAAGCCGGTGTCAAACAGAGGAAGTCAATCAGGAACAAGGAAGAAACAGGTCCGTGGAGCAAGCCAGGATCAGAGCCAGGAGAGAAGCAAGAGCAGGTCAGGGGTAAGCCGGGTTGGTAACAGGTAGACAAGCAAGGCACAGGAACATAGGATACAAGGCTGACAATAATCCAGCAATTTGTGAGAGCCACTGGTGTCCTTATATAGGCCAACGAACACTGGCAATTAGCACACTTTGCATACGCCTATGCACCGTTGCATACTAAGATTCGCCATTGTGTGCCGTTCACTAATGCACATGTGTGAATTAGCTCGGCTATATTGAATATTGGCATATTTGCCAGTTCTTCTCAGAATTCCTCCCTTACACCCTGCTAAAGAAATGCAACTCCACAACATAGTTACATAGTAGGTGAGGCTGAAAAAAGACACAAGTCCAACCTATGTGTGTGATTATATGTCAGTATTACATTGTATATCCCTGTATGTTGCGGTCGTTCAGGTACTTATCTAATAGTTTTTTGAAACTATCGATGCCCCCCCGCTGAAACCATCGACTGTGGAAGGGAATTCCACATCCTCGCCGCTCTTACAGTAAAGAACCCTCTATGCAGTTTAAGGTAAACCTATTTTCTTCTAATTTTAATGAGTGGCCACATGTCTTGTTAAACTCCCTTCCACGAAAATTTTTTTTTTTTTTTTTCCATAAAAGATTTTATTGAAACGATTGTACATACAGCTTTTACATCTTGTTTAACATATATAACAAAAGAAGCTTCCATGGTGCATACAAAAATGCAAAGTCTTATATCCTAAGTCATGGAGAATCGAACATTATGTTTCATTTATAACCAAGTGTACTTGAATATTGAAAACATCTTGTAATTACAGTCAGTATAACAGGATTCTAAAACATGAATACCCTTTTTTATGTCAAGTCTCATCTCATCTGGTAGGATTATCACTTAGAACATTTGACTTGGCTTTGTTTAGTTCAGGGTATGATTGGGAGTCTATGAAGGGTTATTTTAAACTAAACAGTTAGTTATAATGTTTGTGTGATTTTTTCTTTAATCGGCTCATGAAATGGGGGTCATAGGGAATTTTCCGTGTGTGATGTTTAAATAAGGATCTTGAGCATTGAGAAAAGGGAAGATAAGGTAGGGTACAGATCTGGAAAGGGGGTAAAGGGGCGACTAGGGGGGAGGATGGGGGCTGGGGGCTGCTCTTCGAATGTGTGTTTCTCCTTCCAGCTCGCACATGGGGGGAAGGAGACACTGTGGGATCTAGTTTTTGTAGACGAGTCTGACTTGTCGAATGTTATACTGGGAAAAGAGATTTATAGTAATATGTTGTTTTGAAGTGGTTCCCACAGGCCCATGTAGTTGTGAATTTTTGTATGCGCTCCTGAGCGATAAGAATCAGTTCTTCCATTTCTGCTATTTTGGATATTTTCTGTATCCATTCTCTAATTGTAGGTATGTCTGTTGACCTCCAATGAGTTGGAATGCAGAGTCTTGCTGCATTGACCATATGCATAGCCAGGGATTTAAAGTATTCGTGTTTGGTTAGTGTAGTATGATGTAATAGGTATTGAGCGGGATTATAGTTCAAGGTATATGTGGAAACTTGTTCTATGATGGAGTGTACCTCCCTCCAGAAAATCTGGATAGATTCACACTCCCACCAAATATGGATCAAGGATCCAACTGCTTTTTTAAATCTCCAGCATATATCAGGTATTGAAGGTGAGAATTTGTGTAATCGTGATGGGGTCCTATACCATTTAGTTATGATTTTGTAACCATTTTCTTGTATCGCTACATTCATTGATCCTTTGTGTGCGTAAGAGTATATAGTTCCCCAGTCTTCCTCCGTCAATGTTACATGTAAATCTGCGTCCCATGAATAACGTGGGACTTCAGTAGGTGCTGCTAGATTGTTGTCATGGAGGAGGGAATAAATTTGAGAGATGATGTGTCTCTGAGGTGACTCACTCGAGCAGAGGGCTTCGAATGCTGTTAATTTCCTAGTCCATATTGCGGTTGGAGTTCTAGACGTTAGATAGTGTCTTATTTGTCTATGTGACCAAAAAGGGAATGTGTTTGTATGAGATTCTGATTCCAAGTCTTGGTATGATCGTATGATGCCCTTGTTAAAAAATTGGTGGGCCCTTATCTCCTTATGTGGCCATTCATTTTGCAGGAACGTCGTAGTTTCACCAGGTTGGAATTCTGGATTTCCGCGTAGGGAAGTAAGAGGTCCCAGGTGAGTAGACAATTTATGTAGTGTTATGGCTTTATTAAAGGCCAGGGGAGAATATGTGTGGGGGTGTGGATATAATAGTGTTCTATTGCCACCCATGCTTTTTCTATATGGTGTATCTTCCAATCCACAATCCTGGTCAAATGGCATGCTAGATGATATTTGTGTAGGTCAGGGAGGCCAATTCCCCCTCTGATTTTTGGAAGTGTTAGTCGGGCATATTTTATTCGTGGAGGTTTGCTGTTCCATAGAAAGGCTGTGCACATTTTTTTGTATGTGGCAAAAAAGGAGGGGGGTAAATGTATTGGGATTGCCTGCATGAGGTATAGAAGGTGGGGGAGAACAATCATTTTTATTAAGGCTGCGCGGCCAAACCAAGATATATTTAAATTGGTCCATTCTTTAATGTTTGTTTGAAGTTTAGATAGGGCCTTTACGTGATTGTGGTTATAGAGGTCTACTGTTCGCTTAGTAATCCGGATTCCTAGATACGTAATGGCCTCTTTTTCCCATTGAAATGGGAATGATGATTGGGCATGGGCTACTTCTTGCGGGGTAAGAGATATATTCAGGGCATGGGACTTGGAATAATTAATTTTTAGGTTTGACAATTCTCCAAAATGTTTCAAATCACTCAGTAAATTGGGTAGGGAGATTTGAGGATCTTGAAGGGTGAGTAAGACGTCATGCGCAAAAGCGGCTACTTTGAATTCTTTATGCACAATGGGTATACCTTTGATATCTGAATTGCTGTGTAGTTTATTTAGCAGGGGTTCTAATGTCAGGACATAGATCAGTGGGGAAAGTGGGCATCCCTGGCGGGTACCGTTGCTTATAGAGAAGGCATTTGACAGGAGGCCATTAGCCCTTACCCTGGCTGAGGGGTTGGTATATAGTTCGTCTAATATGTGTGTACATGCGGGGCATAAGGCCTATGCCCTTCAAGACCTCCTGCATGTAGTCCCAGGCCACCCTGTCAAACGCCTTCTCAGCATCCAGGGAAAGGAGAAAGCCTTTATGTCCAGATGTGGCTAGCCAATGTTGTATATTTAAGGTGCGTATAGTGTTATCCCTGGCCTCTCTATCCGGAATGAACCCGACTTGGTCGGAAGATATGAGGCCAGGGATAAGTGGTAGTAGCCTGTTAGCCAATATTTTGGCGTATAATTTGATATCTACATTAAGTAGAGAGAACGGGACACGTCTCTTTCCTACACTCATCTGTTTTATTGCTAGTTGAAGTTCCTCTGTTGAGAGAGGGCTTTCCATGATTTCTGCTTGTTGGGAGGTAATGGGTTTGGGGCAGTACTGAGCTAAAAATTCCTTTAGTTGGGAATGGCGGTCACCCATTTTTGGTTTGGATTCACTATTTTGCTTTATGTTGTATAATTTAGAGTAGTATTTTTCAAAGTGATTGGCGATGTCTACGTTTTTGGAGAGGAGAGTACCGTGTTTATCTCAGATCTGGTGGATTCTAGAGGGTGTTTTGGTTGCCTGGACTGTGCGAGCTAGCAGTCTCCCACTCTTATTGCTGTGTTCATAGAACACTTTCTGTTGAAGTACATATCGCCTTCTGGTACGCTTTCCCAATTCGTCTAATAATGTAGAACGGGCTTGAAGTAGTTCCTGTAATGTATTTTGTGACGTTGTTTGTTTATGTGTAGCCTCTAGCCGGTTTATGGTTTGGATCAGAGATTTAATTTGTTCCTGATGTCTCCTTTTAATTGTGGTTGTGAGTGTAATGAATTCTCCCCTTAGTACACATTTATGTGCCTCCCAGATAGTGATTGGTGCGATATCTGGGGTATTGTGTTCTAAGAAGTATCTTTGTATGCGGGAATGTATCTGGTTCAAATTGTCTGGGTCCTTAAGAAGAGCGGGGTTTAGTCTCCATATTTTGGTCGTTTCTCTTATTTCAGGGAATGTGAGTGTTACTGAAATAGGGTGGTGATCAGATAGAAACATTGGTTCTATAGTCGCCCGTGTAAGTAGGGGTAGGTCATTCTGTGATAGGAATAGGTAATCTATTCTAGAATATTTTTGGTGTGGAGCTGAATAAAAGGTGTAGTCTTTATCAGATGGGTACATGGTGCGCCAAGTATCATGGAGTATAAGGTTTTGTAGTTGAAGTTTCATTTGGCGTAAAGCCCTATACGAAAGAGTGGATGTGCCTGTGGATGTGTCAAGACTGGGATTTAATGGTACGTTGAAGTCACCTCCCAATAGTAACATTCAGTTTTGAAAATTGTGTAGAAGGTCACAGACTTTAACAAAAGACACCTGGTGTTCATTTGGACAGTATATATTGGCTATAGTGATGGGTTTAGAGGCATATGTTCCCTTTATAAATATAAATCTGCCTTCCGGGTCAACGAGTGTGTCTGTCATTTGAAAGTCAGCTTGCTTGGATATGAGAATCGAGACCCCTTTTGTTTTAGATTCCTGGTTTGTGGAGTGTATGACTTATTTATATATGTGGTTTGTTAGCTTGGAAATGGCGTTGGTTCTGCAGTGCGTTTCTTGAAGTAGGAGAAAGTATGCTTTGTGTTTTGTCAGAGCTGAAAGGACTTGTGACCTCTTTTCTGGTAGGTTTAAGCCTTTAACATTGAGTGATATGCATTCTAGTGAAACTTGTGTCTTGTTGTTTCTCAGCTTCGAGTGTATTCTTAAAGCCTAGAGGAATAAGGTAGGGGTGAAGGTGTGGACAGGAAGAGCAGCCCCCATTGGGATCTAGGGTAGTATAGGCAAGAAGTGAGGTTAGAGAGGAGAAAGAGAACAAGAAAAAGGGGGGGGGAGGGGTTTTTTAGATTGTACATTAAACAGGTGCTTCCCCACGGATTGTGGTTTGGGGTATGAGGTTGCGTTGGTTTACGCAGTCATAGAGTATCCACGTACTGTGTATGGTAAGTCACCGTAGGTGGTTATCGGAGTACCTAACCACCTAATTAAGAAAGGGTCCGGGGTGTCAGTTAAAGTCCAATAGGACCACTGTGGTGGGACAATAAACTTGGGAAGTGATCAGAAATGTCGGCACAATTAAGGACTAGAAAGGTACAGTTATGTGCCTTCATGTATATTATGAAGGAGAAAGAAAGAGTTATAGTTACCTATGTGGTGTAAGCCGTTGACTCCAAGGGGGATATTTGCATCAACACCCTTTTGATTATGTGAGTGATGAGATTATTAATTAGATTGTCCATATATAGTGCTACATAGGTGAGTTCTAAGATTCTGAGCATGTAATCAATACGTATATCTACCCATCTAAGTTCAACTAGGGTAGTAAGCAACACTTCATGCTGAGATTTAAGGATTACTCTTGTATGTTAGGAGTTCCCAATATCTGTTTACTCCCCAACTCGGTTCCCGGCCTCCGCCCCCCCCACAAAAGGGAGGCAGGTCCCACAAACCCACAAGGGGTTGTTATTTCATAGTGGGGAGAGATCAGCCCGGTGTAAAGGTACCAGTCCCTCCACCACTATTGTGCAACTTGGAACCAAACATTTTTTTTTTGTTAAAGCAAGAAAAAGGGGAGAAAAAACAATAACAACAAGGGAGACAATTTAAACCTTGCTATTATTAAAGCATATAGCTATTACCGCTTTAGGGGGTTGGCTATCTGTTAAGGCATTCAGATACATAAACGTTATCTGTCCCGTTAACTGCGGTAAAGAGATTTTGGAAAAAGTATGCGGTATTTAGTCTCCTTATGTCTGTGGAAGGTTAGTTTGAGGAAGTTGAAGAGGGGTGTTGTGATCTCAACAGGACAATGTTCTTTTCTGAGTAGAACACAGTACCTTAGTTGAAAGTGTGATCTTGACGGATGTTATTCATCTTAAAGAGAAAAAGTCAAGTATATATATTACGTGTATCTGGGATGCGTTGAGCACTGAGTTAGTCATCTCGATGATTCCTGTGCGGGGTATCAGCATGATTCAAAGCGTGCGGTGGTATATCTCGGCGTGAGATACGGTCTCCAGGGGATGTAGGGTCTAATCTTCGGCGTCTGGATCTGTGGCGTTGTGCTTTTGGTGAAGCATTGTAGGAGACAGCCTTCCATGGTTGTGATGGAAAATAGAAGGAATACCAGTCGGGCAGTTCAATTGCTGGGATATCGAGCTGCTCGCAGAATGTGGGAAGATCTTCCGGTGTTCGGAGAAGTGCGGTGCGACCTCTGGTGGTGGCTGAGAGGCAAAATGGGAACTTCCATCTGTATTGTATATTGCGTGCCTGTAGCGTTTCCAGCAGGGGGCGTAGTGTGCGTCTGTTCTGTAGTGTTATCTGAGACAGGTCTTGGAAAAATTTAATGTCTGCGCCGTTGTATAGAATACGGCCTCTGTCTCTCGCTTCCCTGAGAATCTCCTCTTTCAGCGGAAAGTTTACCAGACAACACACTATGTCCCGAGGGGGTTCCGAGTCCCGGGGAGGGGGTCTTAGTGCACGATGAAGTCTTTCTATGTCAATAGGGGAGTCTGCAGGCCGGTCAAGGAGGTCATTGAATATTGTGCACACTGTTTGAGTCAGTGCTGGTGGATCTATGCCTTCAGGGACACCCCTTACTCGTATGTTATGTTCCCAATTTTTTTTTTTTTTTTTTCCATCAGCTCATCCCCCACAGTTATTACCTTTTTGTCTCCACTTGACCCTCCCTTCTAGATTGTAAGCTCTAACGAGCAGGGCCCTCTGATCCCTCCTGTATTGATTTGTATTGTAAGTGCACTGTCTGCCCCATGTTGTAAAGCGCTGCGCAAACTGTTGGCGCTATATAAATCCTGTATAATAATAATAATAATAATGTTATGCCTGCGTCCTCTATTGTCAAGGTCTTCCACTTGTCTGTGGAGTTCAAAGATGTGGGGGAGATGCAGATCGTGTGCTTTTTGTACTTGCCTGATAGCAGCTGCCTGTATTTGAGAGGATTCCTCCACTTCAGTTAGGCGATTGTGCATCGATTGAATGTCCGTTTTTAGGTCTGATATGGCGGTTGTTAGTGTATGCTTTATGTCCAAAGCGACCTTTTGGAGATCTCTTTGCAGATCCAGCAGGGACGGATTTGAGGAAGCTGTGCCGTGTGCGTCCGCCGGCGAGGTTGCGGTGTAGCTAGGCGAGGCCGGGGATGAGGCCTTGGACGCCTGTGAGGCCTGTGTCTCCTCGTGGAGGGTTGCGGCCCGGAGCAGAATATGTCCGGGATATTTGTTGCTTAACTGTGTCCCAGATTGTGTGTCTGTCTCCTTGGTGGAGCGGGGTGCTGAGGTGTTTCTATTCGGCTTACCCATGGCTGAAGCTGGTTGACAGTGGTTTAGAAGAAGCTTAATTTGTCCTCACTATGCCGGAGCTCTCTTCTCATGCGGCCATCTCTGGTCCCGTCCAAGCCACGCCCCCCCACGAAAAAGTTTTATCTCTATTCTGGGGTCACCAGTATGGTATTTGTAAATTTAAATCATATCCCCTCTTCTCCAGAGAGAATAAGTTCAGTGCTTGCAACCTTTCTTCATAACTAATATCCTCCAGACGCTTTATTAGCTTTGTTGCCCTTCTTTGTACTCGCTCCATTTCCAGTACATCCTTCCTGAGGACTGGTGCCCAGAACTGGACAGCATACTCCAGGTGAGACCAGACCAGAGTCTTGTAGAATGGAAGAATTATCGTTTTATCTCTGGAGTTGATCCCCTTTTAAATGCATGCCAATATTCTGTTTGCTTTGTTAGCAGCAGCTTGGTATTGCATACCATTGCTGAGCCTATCATCTACTAGGACCCCTAGGTACTTTTCCATCCTAGATTCCCCCAGAGAGTAGATTGCATTTATATTTTTACACCCAAATGCATTATTTTTACATTTTTCTACATTAAACCTCATTTACCATATAGTTGCCCACCCATTAATTTGTTCTTCTTGCAAGGTTTCCACATCCTGCGTAGAAGTTATTGCCCTGCTTGGCTTAGTGTCGTTCGCAAATACAGAGATTGAACTGTTTACCCCATCCTCCAGGTCGTTTATGAACAAATTAAACAGGATTGGTCCTAGCACAGAACCCTGGGGGACCCCACTTCACACCCTTGACCATTCCGAGTATTCCCCATTTATCACCACCCTCTGAACTCGCCCTTGTAGCCAGTTTTCATTCCATTTACTCACCCTATGGTCCATGCCAACGAACCTTACTTTGTACAGTAAACATTTATGGGGAACTGTGTCAAATGCTTTTGCAAAATCCAGGTACACCACGTCTATGGGCCTTCCTTTATCTAGATGGCAGCTCACCTCCTTGTAGAAGGTTAAAAGATTGGTTTGGCAAGAACGATTCTTCATGAATCCATGCTGATTACTGCTAATGATACCGTTTTCATTACTAAAATCTTGTATATTGTCCCTTATCATCCCCTCCAAGAGCTTGCATACTTATGATGTTAGGCTAACTGGTCTGTAATTCCCAGGGATGTATTTTGGCCCTTTTTTAAAAATTGGTGCTACATTGGCTTTTCTCCAATCAGCTGGTACCATTCCAGTTAATAGACTGTTCGTAAAAATTAGCAACAATAGTCTGACAATCACTTGACTGAGTTTCTTAAGGATCCTCGGGTTTAAGCCAACTGGTCCCGGTGACTTATTAATGTTAAGTTTCTCAAATCTACCGTATTTCTAATTCTATTAATTCTATCCTCTGTTAACCATGCGGGTGTTTCCTGTGTTGTGTCATGAGGATAAACATTGCAGTCTTGGTTACTGAATCCCCCCCCCATTTACCTTGTGAAGACTGCGGAAAAGAATGAATTCAAAACCTTTGTCATGTCTCCATCTTTTGTCACCAGATTGCCTTCATCATTCTTTATGGGGCCAATATGTTCTGACCTCCCTTTCTTACTATTTCTATACTTAAAGAATTTCTTGGGGATTTTCCTTTTTTTACTCTCCTCCGCTATGTGCCTTTCGTGTTCTCCTGTAACCAGATGTCCTTCCTCATTCTTTTTGGGGCCAATATGGTCTCTCCTCCCTTTTTTACTGTTTATGTACTTAAAGTGGTTGTAAACCTTTGTTTTGTTTTGTTTTTTTTAATAACAAACATATCATACTTACCTCCACTGTTCAGTTTGTTTTGCACAGATCTACATCTTCTGGGGTCCCCCAGCGGCTCTCTCAGCTCCTCCCCGCATCGGTAAACCCACTGGGAGAAGTGCTCTCCTGGGGGGTTACCTTGCAGGCCAGCTCCCGAGTTCAGCATTTGCGTGCATAGACACGGAATGCCAGACTCAGCCCGCCCCCCAGCGCCCACATCATTGGATTTGATTGACAGCAGCAGGAGCCAATGGCTGCGCTGCTATCAATCTATCCAATTTTTTTTGCTCTCCTCTGCTATGTGTCTTTCGTGTTCCTTCTGAGCCGCCCCAATTGCACCCTTACATATCTTGTTGCATTCCTTGTAAAGTCTGAATACTGATGATGATTCCTCAGCCTTGTATTTTTTGAAGGCTTTCTCCTTTGCTTTTATATGCATTTTTACATTGGAGTTAAGCCATCTGATACTTTTTGTTTGTTCTTTTAAATGTATTTCGCAATGGGATGCACTGGCTAATGCCCTTATTTAATATGTTCTTAAAGCAAACCCATCTCTCCTCTGTGCTCATTGTTTCTAAGATTTTATCCCAATTTATATCTTCTAGCAATGTTCGTAGTTTAGGGAAGTTGCTCTTTTGAAATTCAGTGTCTTTGTGTTCCCCTTGTGTTTGCTATTTGTGTGATTTATACTGAAGCAGATTGATCTGTGATCGCTGTTTCCTAAACTGCACCATATTTCCACATCCGTGATCAGGTCTGTATTGTTGGTAATCAGTAGATCTAGTAACGCCTTGTTTCTAGTTGGTGCATCCACCATCTGACCCATAAAATTGTCCTCCAAGACATTTAAGAACTGGCGAGCCTTAGACGAATGCGTGATTCCCTCCGCCCAGTCTATGTTGATAATTAAAATCCCCCATTATGATAACACTTCCCAACCTTGCTGCCATCACCATGTTTCACGGTGGAGATAGTGTGTTCAGCCAGACCCTCTCACCAACTTCGTAGGAGGGCGCAGGTGGGCATCAGTGGTCAGCATGGAGTTTGTACCTCTCCCTGGAGCATTGCAAGGATTCTTGGACCTGCACCCAAGTAGAATGGAGTTTCAGAAGATGTTACTCTAATGCAGGAATTCTTTGCGTAACAAATGTATCAGGCAAAATGGATGGCTGGAACCCATAGTTCCACACAAGGGCAAGGAGGAAATTTTGTTGGCATATAAAACAACTTCCATATATGTATTTCATTTGAGTATTTAGCTGTTTGCCAAGAGTTCAGCTTTAAATCAACTTTTTAGTTTTTACTCAAAAGCAGAAATACACAGTATTTCAATATGCGACCGGTCTAAACTATGTGGCATGTTCACCAATGCCAGGAGCCTGGCGGACAAGATGGGTGAACTAGAGATACTGTTGTACAAGGAGGATTTGGATTTTGTGGGAATTTCAGAGACCTGGTTCAACAGCTCTCATGATTGGCTGGCAAACATTCAAGGGTATACCCTATACCGCAAGGACAGAGAGGGTAAAAAAGGGGGAGGGGTATGCCTATATATCAAGAATAATGTACAAGTGAATGTGAGAGATGACATCACTGAGGGAGTTAGGGAGGAGGTGGAATCTTTATGGGTAGAGCTCCAAAGGGATGAAGCTAAGGGGAAAATAATACTGGGAGTATGCTATAGGCCCCCTAACCTGAGGGAGGAAGTGGAGACGGATCTCCTATCACAAATTGGATTAGCAGCAAGGATGGGAAGTGTTATCATAATGGGGGATTTTAATTATCCAGACATAGACTGGGCGGAGGGAACCGCGCTTTCATTTAAGGCTCGCCAGTTCCTTAGTGTCTTGCAGGACAATTTTATGGGTCAGATGGTAGACGCACCAACTAGAAATAAAACATTACTAGATCTACTGATTACCAACAATACAGACCTGATAACAGATGTGGAAATACGGGGCAATTTAGGTAACAGCGATCACAGGTCAATTAGTTTCAGTATAAATCACACAAATAGGAGACATGAAGGGAACACAAAGACACTGAATTTCAAAAAGAGCCAACTTCCCTAAACTACAAACCTTGCTAAAAGGCATAAATTGGGATAAAATATTAGGAACAAAGAATACGGAGGAGAGATGGGTTTGCTTTAAGAGCATATTAAATAAGGGCATTAGCCAATGTATCCCATTGGGTAATAAATTTAAAAGAGCGAACAAACATCCTGGATGGCTTAACTCCAATGTAAAAATGCATATAAAAGCAAAGGAGAAGGCCTTCAAAAAATACAAGGTTGAGGGATCATCCACAGCATTCAGAATTTATAAAGAATGCAATAAGAAATGTAAGGGTGCAATTAGGATGGCTAAGATAGAACATGAAAGACACATAGCGGAGGAGAGCAAAAAAAATCCCAAGAAATTCTTTAAGTATGTAAACAGTAAAAAAGGGAGGACAGACCATATTGACCCCATAAAGAATGAGGAAGGACATCTGGTTACAAAGGATGGGGAGATGGCAAAGGTATTGAATTTATTCTTCTCCTCAGTCTTCACGAGTGAATCGGGGGTCTTCAGTAACCAAAACTGCAGTGTTTATCCTCATGACACAACACAGGAAGCACCTACATGGTTAACAGAGGAGGGAATTAAAATTAGACTTGAGAAACTTAACATTAATAAATCACCGGGACCAGATGGCTTGCATCCGAGGGTACTTAGGGAACTCAGTCAGGTGATTGCCAGACCGTTGTTCCTAATTTTTACAGACAGTCTATTGACTGGAATGGTACCAGCTGATTGGAGAAAAGCCAATGTAGCACCAATATTTAAAAAGGGCCCAAAAAACATCCCTGGGAATTACAGACCAGTTAGCCTAACATCAATAGTATGTAAACTCTTGGAGGGGATGATAAGGGACTATATACAAGATTTTAGTAATAAGAATGATATCATTAGCAGTAATCAGCATGGATTCATGAAGAATCGTTCTTGCCAAACCAATCTATTAACCTTCTATGAGGAGGTGAGTTGCCATCTAGATAAAGGAAGGCCCGTAGACGTGGTGTATCTGGATTTTGCAAAAGCATTTGACACAGTTCCCCATAAACGTTTACTGTACAAAATAAGGTGCGTTGGCATGGACCATAGGGTGAGTACATGGATTGAAAACTGGCTACAAGGGCGTGTTCAGAGGGTGGTGATAAATGGGGAGTACTCAGAATGGTCAGGGGTGGGTAGTGGGGTTCCCCAGGGTTCTGTGCTGGGACCAATCCTATTTAATTTGTTCATAAACGACCTGGAGGATGGGATAAACAGTTCAATCTCTGTATTTGCAGACGATACTAAGCTAAGCAGGGCAATAACTTCTCCGCAGGATGTGGAAATCTTGCAAAAAGACCTGAACAAATTAATGGGGTGGGCGACTACATGGCAAATGAGGTTCAATGTAGAAAAATGTAAAATAATGCATTTGGGTGGCAAAAATATGAATGCAATCTATACACTGGGGGGAGAACCTCTGGGGGAATCTAGGATGGAAAAGGACCTGGGGGTCCTAGTGGATGATAGGCTCAGCAATGGCATGCAATGCCAAGCTTCTGCTAATAAAGCAAACAGAATATTGGCATGCATTAAAAGGGGGATCAACTGCAGAGATAAAATGATAATTCTCCCGCTCTACAAGACTCTGGTCCGCCCGCACCTGGAGTATGCTGTCCAGTTCTGGGCACCAGTCCTCAGGAGGGACGTACTGGAAATGGAGCGAGTACAAAGAAGGGCAACAAAGCTAATAAAGAGTCTGGAGGATCTTAGTTATGAGGAAAGGTTGCGAGCACTGAACTTATTCTCTCTGGAGAAGAGACGCTTGAGAGGGGATATGATTTCAATTTACAAATACTGTACTGGTGACCCCACAATAGGGATAAAACTTTTTCGCAGAAGAGAGTTTAATAAGACTCGTGGCCACTCATTACAATTAGAAGAAAAGAGGTTTAACCTTAAACTACGTAGAGGGTTCTTTACTGTAAGAGCGGCAAGGATGTGGAATTCCCTTCCACAGGCGGTGGTCTCAGCAGGGAGCATTGATAGCTTCAAGAAACTATTAGATAATCACCTGAATGACCGCAATATACAGGGATATGTAATGTAATACTGACACATAATCACACACATAGGTTGGACTTGATGGACTTGTGTCTTTTTTCAACCTCACCTACTATGTAACTATGTAACAGTGCCTAGTTCACTCTTTGGGACTGTTATTCTTTTCAGTGCTTCCCTTTATGAAGGATGGAGGTTTAACTCTTTCATGACTAAGCCTATTTTTGAAACTTGGTGTTTACCAGTTAAAATCCGTATTTTTTGCTAGAAAATTACTTAGAACCCCCAAACATTATATATATTTTTTAGCAGAGAATCTAGAGAATAAAATGGCGATTGTTGCAATATTTTATATCACACGGTATTTGTGCAGCAGTGTTTTAAATGCAAATTTTTGGGAAAAGGGACAATTTCATGAATTTTGAAAAAAATACAAATATGTCACGCTTTATAAATGCACTCAGTCGTGGAATGGCGACAAACTACGGTACCTAAGAATTTCCATAGGCAACGCTTTAAATTTTTTTTACGGTTACCAGGTTAGAGTTACAGAGGAGGTCTAGTGCTAGAATTATTGCTCTCACTCTGACGATCGTGGCAATACCTCACATGTGTGATTTGAACACCGTTTACATATGCGGGCGCGACTTCCGTATGCGTTTTCTTTGCTGCGCAAGCTCGCGGGGACGGGGGCGCTTTAAATTTTTTTTTTCTTATTTATTTTATTTATTTTTATTTTTATAAAATGTGTTTTAAAAAAAATAAATTTTTGATCACTTTTATTGCTGTCACAAGGAATGTAAACATCCCTTGTGACAGTAATAGGTGATGACAGGTACTCTTTATGGAGTAATCGGGGGTCTAAAAAACCCCCAATCCCTCCTTTGCACTTCACAGTATTCAGATCACTGAAAACAGCGATCCTGAATACTGTGTATCTTTTTAAAACCGGTGCCATTGGCAGCCGAGTAAACGGGAAGTGACGTCATGACATCGCTTCCGCGTTTACAATGAGAAGGCTGGATTGGTCACCGGGCCTCCTGATGGCAAGGGAGGCCCGGTAAGAGCGGCGGGGGGGGGGGAGTCCCCTCCCGCTGCTCCGGTATAACAGCCGAGTGGCTTTTAGCCACATCGGTTGTTATATCTGGATAGCCGATCGCCCGCTCTAAACAACAGTACTGGGATGATGCCTGCAGCTGCGGGCATCATCCCGGTATAACCCCGGAAAGCCTAGTATGCACATCTGCGTATGCTTGGCGGGAAGGGGTTAAAATCCTAGTTTGTGCTTTTCAGAATTGATTGATTGACTTCCAGAAGGATCAGCTGCAGGCTTATCTTGGCCCATTATGCATACTGTAAGGGAAGTCATTCTTTTTTACCATGAATATTAAAGCCAACAGTAATCAGGCTCTCAGCATTGTATGTCTGAATACTCTCTGATTTTTGCATTCAGTCTGATGGGTAGATCAGAGAAATATATGTACTATCAATCAATATGGCCAAACTATTAAGTATGCTTAAACTATAAAATCACATTTGTGATGTAGGCTGCTCATACCAGTAACTCAGCTCTCTCTGTGTTAATAAGTACCCCTGAGAACATTTTGTAAATACCTGTTGATTGCTCCAGTAGAACCATTGGATAGGCACTTCCTTTAATAGAATGACAACGTTCCTTCAGCAGTGTATATAACTGCAGCACTGTCACCTTGCTAAAGCTCCGACTCCTTTTTACCCCAGGGGAATCCTTGAAATAATTATCAGGTCTCAGGGAACCTCTGCTAAGACAAGTCCATTGGGGGTCATTGGTGCTGGTTAATGATAAGCTTGACCATGTGGTCATATTTAGGTCAATGATGTCATGAGCTTCCATGCCCCTTTGTGTACATGCAGATGTAGTTGCAGGGTAGGGATGCCCCCTCTGCAACTGATTGGGCCGGAACTTCGGAACTTATAGTTTCCTTTCAGGTGCGGCCGAACATGGATTTGAACCAAACCCAAGCTCATCTCTAATGTTGACAGTAAGAAGAATTCCCCTTTACATTGGTGGTCAAAATGCCACTCTTGCAGTCATGTTGCTGGCTCTGCTAAGTGGCATTTGACCTGGAACTATGAGAGCATCATCAGATGAAAGATCAGTTAGCCACAGCTCATGGAATCCCTAGCCACCTCTGATCTATACCGATCACTGACTCTGTCTGTTTATAACTGAGGTATAGTAAACTATGTTTACTATGCTTCAGTTTGTGAATGAACAGGAAGCTCTGTACAGAGCTATTCCTGAGGCTGCAGAAAAGGAGATTGAGGGCTTTGTTCTCAATCTCTTTCTCTGTTTTAAAGGTGGAACATCAAAGGTCTGTTTAGACCCCTGATATCTCACCAAAGCCCCCCCCCCCACGGGGCTCCTACAAAAATTGTAGAAAATAATAAAAAATAAACTTGTAAAAAAATAAAAAGTGGCGGAACTACCACAGTTACAAAGATTGCACTTGTAACCGGGCCCTGGCGTTCCGCCACTCAGCTCAGAGGAGTCGGGGGGGGGCCTTCATGGTTTCTTGCACTGGGGCCCTGAAAGTTCTAGTTACGCCACTTGAAGGAAACTTAGGGTTCCACAGAACCCTGGTTGAGAATAACTGCCTTAGATGTTGGCACAGATGATATTGCTATCGGGGAATATTTTCTGTAGCTGTTGGTTATCTGTTAGTTATATGCTATATATAGCATATAACATCTTCTCCCATTGCAGAGCTACACTGCAAAAATGGAAATTTGTTGTAGTCAATTTATCATGCTCCTCATTTTATATTGACTTTTTTTTTTTTTTTCAAGTTCTCCTTTAAATTTTGCTGCAATTTTCACACTTGACATTTATTTTGCTACAATGTATCGAACTGCCAGCACTCACCTGACTATTTCCCCTGCTCATTGTTTGGAAAATAACACTTTACTTGTTTGTTTAGATGGTGATTGACTTAAGCGTCCCCCATGTATGCTGCTCGTCCTCTGTGAGTCAGTTTGTGACTCATATTCGTTGACAGGGATCATGCTAATTGGACAGAGGTCACAATCCTCCAGATTGCTGCCAGACATTTAGAGACTGATCTCTGCGAATAATTCTTCTCCCCGTGTTGTGTAACAGCCACCAACAGTCACCGCCGGCTTCCTGTCAGCTCACATCAAATTCTTCCAGTAACATTTTATTCATTCATCTCTTCTACAATAAACCGGTAATAATACATAGCCATCTACCTAGACGGATTAAGCCTAAGCTATAGCATTGTCATATGTTGACCTTGGGTCATGGTAATGGATATTCATAATGAGCAGCTGTTACAGCTGAACTCCAGACAGAACTAAAAAAAATTAATTCATACAGTTATGTGTCTACTACAAATCATGCGATGTATATTTAAATACAAGTAGTGTAAGTACCTGGATTTGTCTTGCTTTAAACCTCCTGTACCTGCCTGCACAGCAGCAGCATTCAGACTGGGAGTGGTAAGGGCCAGCATGTAGGCAAGTGCATGTTGACTTCCCTACACAGGTGGTGCTGTTGCATCCACCATACAGGGAGAGTGGAGGACAGGAGGAAGACCCATACCTCTTAGGCCTTTGTACGTATAACTGGGTGGGCTGCTGTCCAATTGGACACTGCCACCCAGGTCACCCCTGTGGCCATCTTGGCTGAGGGCACACCTTACAAAAAGCCCTGGCCAAGTTGGGGACAGGAACCTGCTGGTCAGGGAGAGTGAACCTAGTGCAAGGACAGGTTTCAGAGCAGGAGGGACAGTATAGCCAGGGCCATCTTTAATATTGATTAGACCCTGGGCAAACATTTTCTTGGGCCCCCATGCAATTTTACTTTCACATTATACCCTCTCCCCATGCTACCCCCATCATCACATAGGACCCCCTCCCTCCACAGACCCCTGCATTGCCCCTTCCCCAGCAGTCTCATCTTGATAGTGTCCAGAGGCTGTCAGGTGAACACCAGGCACCCCCCTCGAACCTCTCAGTGAAGAGGTTCTTCAGCGGGCCGATGGTCTGTGGCTTATCAGACATTGTGAAGGAGAGGGGTCAGTGTGACTGTGCCAGGGACTGAGAAGTGCTCTCCCCGGACATGGTTTACCTTAATAAGCTGGCCAGTCATCGCACATACTGCAAGTATAACACCCAACCAATCACCATTACCCCCAATATTCATTTCCACCCATCATCTCCTGAATGAAAGCCAATTCCACCTATCAACTATCAGCGCAGGCTCAAGGGGCAGCTCAGCTGCTTTAGGCCCCACAACAATGGTTGGTCCCAGGGAGGCTGCATCTTTTGCACCGCATTAAAAGTGGCCCTGAGTATAGGGGCAGACTACTTTTGAGACTATTTAGCTCACTGCACCTGCCTGCCTTCCATCTCCGTGTCAGGTGCCTCCGGCCTTGGTACTCTCCTGCCAGAGTTCCATCTCATACTGTATGTGAATGTTGTTGCTCAGTTATTACTGTTTAAGAGGCTAAATTGATGTACTGGAACTGTTAACAAAATATTCCACATTCACAACCACTGTGTGTGCTTAGTCTTCCCTTTGGGTGACTACTGCCTGGGTCCTTCCTCAGATTACAAGCACTACAAGACATTCAGGCAAATTTGTAGTGCTTGTACAGACAAGGACATGAGAAGAGCTCAGGCAGAGCAGAGTGATGGTCTTTCCACTTCCAATCAGCAGGTTGAAGGTTGTGTTCTGCAGCAGAGAAGGTCAAGGATCTGGCTGTGCCGCTTGGCAGCGATGCTTAAATACAAGACTGACTATATAGAATTACAAATACTTTGACAGTTAGAACAGTTTACATATATGGTCTCATTCACACAATGCATACAATACTGTATCCCTGTGCATGGCTGTTTACCTGCACTGGGATGCACAGGTTTTCCATGCATCGCCGTTGTAGGAAGTCCCATTGAAGCCCATTGGGACACAGCGGCTGCACAGACACAGATGTTGTGTCCCAATATGACATCCGTGTGGGTGAGGGTGTGTGCGGGTCCATGTCCCTGAAGTCACCCTATGTGTGTTTGAGGATACAGAGAAAAGATATACGTGTGCTCAAATCCCAATAGCTTGTACATGTATTTAAACTAGGAGGAGGAGGCTACAAACCCGCACGCATCCGCACCCACCCGGATGTCATATTGGGACACAGAAGATGTGTCCATGCAGCCACTGTGTACCAATAGACTTCAATGTGACTTCCTGCATGGGGATGCACAGAACACCTCTGCATCCCAGTGCAGGAAAATAGCATTATGGTATTCTATGCCCTGTGTGAACGAGGCCAATAGCTGATTTCCTGCTCAGGCAATTTAACTTTTAGTCAATCACTGACTATAAACCACCTGTAGCCTTAGGCAGATTTAGGCAGGCAGAACCATTGCCAAATGCAACCCATTCAAGTGCAAGCGACTGGGCCTCAATCACAGTGAAACGCGAGCTATACTGTATTTCCAGTGAGCAAACATTTTATGTTATTATTAGAAGAATAATTGAATTCATAATTTAAGTTGACCTAAAAATCTTTTTTGATGTAACTTTTATATTGTACATGCTTGCTCTACCCTATTTCAGTGACTATATTGCATGTACATATTATTAGATTCTCCTTTTAGAAGCTATCTGTGTTTTACTGCAGTCACATAATCTAAACTGCTTTAATAAAATATTAACATCCAGTAGGATGTATGACAGCCTCAGCCCGGGCTCCAACCAGGCCATGCCCCCCCCCAACGCATTACACTCCGCCCCCGGAGCATAATCATGGGCATTCAGCTGTGATGAATGACTGGATATCAATCAGATATAACTCACAAGGCAGCACACTTCTGACATCCGCTCTGAGAAAGCTGGATGTCAGGCAGGGCCATCTTTAAGGCAGGGCAAAAGGGGCAGCTGTCCTGGGCCCTGTCATTGTTATGGGGCCCAAAGCAGCTGCCTCATACTTGCCAACTATCCCAGTTTAAATTCCATTGTCCTTTGAAGTTTTAATCCTGTGCTGTGTCCCGATATCTCAGTGTGAAGTGCTGGTACTAATGTTGCCCAGCTCTGCCCTATTGTTGTGTACAGATGACTCACCTGCAGACCCTGTGTTTACATGTAAATAACCGACATTCATATGTAAATAGCAGCAGCATTCATACGTAAATAGCTGCGGCCGACTGCATTGATATGTAAATAAGGCGGCATTCATATGTATATCATGCCCCCCTGCAGTGAGGAGATGATGTGCTGTAACCTCTAGCAACCAATCAGTGAGCAGTATTACTATACAGTAATCTCCAGCAACCAATTAACAAGCAGAAATCATTTGCTGTAACCTCTAGCAACTAATCAGTGAGCCATAATGTGTGCTGCAACCTCTAGCAACCAGCCAGTAAGCAGTAATTATATGCTGTAATTGCTGGCAACCAATCGTAATTGCTGCCTGATCTGATACAGTAAACTGATTTTAAGTCTAACTGATATTTATTGTATGTTTCAGAGCAGGTGGAGAGTGAAATTGCATGGGGGGGGGCAAGAAATGTTTTGCCCAGGGTCCCATCAATATTAAAGATGGCCCTGATGTCAGGACGCTGTGCTCTTGTGGCTGAAAAAAATTCCCCAAGGTATTTACTAAAATTTTTTTAAACTAATGTCAGTTAAAATCTCTCCTTTTTATACTTGTGACAAGAATATTATGTAAATGCATATTCAATTCATTCCCCATTACCTCTGTCTGTCTTTCTAGTATAGTCAGTAACTTTCTTTAAATAAAACAAATCTAGGCTTTGGTCTTATAATGCAGGTTTGCTGGATTGGATGTGAGGGCTGAAGGCTCACCCTGTCCACTGGATAGACAAAGTATATATACTCCTTTTCTATATTGATGATAATACTTTCATGTGTCTCCTTGGGAACATACGATGCCTTTTGTGGACACATGAAATAAATTTATTCTCATGTAATTACTGTCTAAATTCTATGTACTCTGAGATGACCACATATAGCTTACTTGCTGTTTGTCACATAGGTCAACTGGCAGGTTTAAAAAGATCTTTATACTACTACTGATTCAGGTAGTATGTCTTCATGCTCAACATCTTGGTATAATTTTTTACCCCAAATAGTAGGATATATATTATCACTATCTTTTATTTCTAGGTCGCCTTTCTCAATCTTTGGCCTCAGTGCTCTTATTTGTCCAAAATCTCATGATCGGGGGAGTTTGCCGTCACTGGCTCTTTAATCCATCCCTAATACGGAGGACTATAAAACTTCTAAGGGGCTATTGAGACGCAACGTTTGAGAAACAGTCCTTTTTATATTCCCCTTAATTTGAAAGATTTTTCAATGGAATGTTCACCTGTGACACCACCATAGTATATGTAAGTCTACCAGATATTGAATACTGTATCTATCATAAACACTCTATGAAAAACATATTATGTTCATTGATATTTAAATATTTCTCTATAATGTTATAGACGTACAATTTGTTTCCTAACAAACACTCCTGAGGAAAGTAAATAAACTGAAACTCGTCGGCTGAAGGACAATCCTGGGCGTCATTCTTGGATTATGGTGTTTCTACACACAGATTTGTATAAATTCCATGTCTCTGTCTATGTAAAAATGCTTTTAAACTTATTTTATATAAATTAATACTGTTTGTTACATAAATACACATTTTTCTCTATATTTTTCTCAAATATATAAGTGGCTATAAAGTTCATTTAGGGATATTCATGTTGTTTCTGAAATGAACTACACTACATTCACTTCAAACATCCAGTTGTGAAGGAAAGTTCTACTTTTTTCAATGTGAAAATGCTTTTAAACTTAGTTTGTTAAAATAAATACTGTTACATAAATACTGTTACATAAATACTGTTACATAAATACACATTTGTTCTATATTTTTCTTAAATATATAAGTTCCTATAAAGTCAGTTTAGGGGTATTCATTTTGTTTCTAACAATTTTTGGATGTGGCATTTTTGTAGTTCATTTCAATTCAAAGTGGAACTACGGCCAAAAGCAATATTTGGGTGTTTTGGTCTCCAATCATCTCACAACCCCTTACTTTCCTTTCTCCAAAATCATGCATTTTAGCCCGCTTGGTCCTCCCCGGCCTCTTTTTTAGCCTGGTCCTCTGCCAGTTTAATCCAGGCATATCAATTTATCACCTCTTCCTCCATCAGACCATTCCCCTCTGGTTGCGACTATTTTCCGTTACTTACGGATTCAAAAATGTTGTTACTCCCCTTATTCCCCCAGACCCATCGGTCCTCCACCTTTCTGTTTGACAGTGCATATAAGAGTGACCCCAATAGAAGAGGCCTTATTTCTACTCTATATGGTGAGCTGTTGGAACCCATATCCCTTGCTTATGTCACTAAATGGGAGCGTGACCTAAGCACTAACCTAGAACTAGCAGATTCGTCACACATCTGGCAAGCAACCAAATCCTCATCACAGAATATTGTAGCTCTTGAGACCAACTATAAAGTGTTAATCAGATGTATTTGGTCCCTGCCAGGATTTCCAAAGTCCTTCCCCAGTACCCCCACTGCTTTTGAGGCTGTTCTGCTATGGGCACGCACCTGCACATTTCGTGGGATTGTCCCATAGTTAAAATGTTCTGGTCCGAAATATTTGTGATGATTTCAAAACTTTTTGACACTCATATAACTCCGGACCCCACTGTGGCACTCCTGAATAACAACCCCATGGACTTGACTCACCGTCAATTTAAATTCCTTCTTCAAGTCACCACTGCAGCTAAGCAGACGATTGCTAGAGCGTGGACATTTCCCACTCCATGTGTCCTAGCCAGGGCCGTCTTTAATATTCATTGGACCTTGGTCAAACATATTCTTGTGCCCCCCCCCCCCCCCCCCCCACACACACACACACACACACACACACCTCCCCCTTCCATGCAATTTCATTCTCTACCTGCTCTAGGAAGTACAAAAAATAGCAGTATACTGAATCAGATAAGGCAGCGATTGTGATTGGTTGCCAGAGGTTACAGTGTATCATTACCAATCACTGACTGGCCGCTAGAGGTTGCAGCACACATTATGGCTCACTGATTATTTGCTAGAGGTTAGACATGTGCACAGCCAAAAAATTTGTTCATTTTCGTTTTTGTTTTATTAGTTATTAAAATTTTTTTTTTACGTTTTTCAGGTCATTCGTTATGATCGCAATTCGTAAGTTCGTACACTCGTAAATTCGTACATTTGGTTGTTCATACATTCGTTCATTCGTGCATTCGTACATTCGTGAATTCGTACATTCATACAATCGTACATTAGTACATTCGTAAATTCGTACATTTGTAAATTCAAAATTTGAAAATCCAAAAACCCGAAAATTCGAAAATGTGAAATAGTAACTAACTATTAAATTATAGGTATTGTAATTTCCTTTCAAATTTGGCTGTCAGTGAACGTAACAAATACGAATTTATCCGAAGTTACAAATGATCCGAAATAATGAATGCTGCATCTAAACAAATGGAACGGAACAAATTAATAATAAATAATAATAATAAAAAGTTTTTATTATTATTATTGTTATTTATTATTATTAATTCATTACGTACCATTCGTTTGGATATGGCATTCGTTATTTCGGATCATTCGTAACCTTCGGATAAATTTGTATGTGTTACGTTCACTGACAGCCAAATTTGAAAGGAAATTACAATACCTATAATTTAATAGTTACTAGTAACTAGTAATAGTAGTTAAGTTATTATTTCCGAATGTATGAATTTACGAATTTACAAATTTACAAATTTACAAATTTTTCAAATTTACGAATATTCGGAAAAATTAGTTAAACAGGTTTTTCATTAATTCGGATATTTGCGAATCAACTAATTTGTTGAAATTCGTTAAAAAACGAATTTGGAACGAAACGAATTGCACATGCCTACTAGAGGTTACAGCACATGACTTCTGCTTGTTGATTGGTTGCTAGAGATTACTGTACATCAATACCGCTCACTGATTGGTTGCTGGAGGTTATTGGACATCCTTACCACTCACTAATTGGTTTCTAGAGGTTACTGCACATTATTACTGTTCACTGATTGGTTGCTAGAGGTTATTGCATATCCTTACTGCTCAATAATTGGTTGCAAGAGGTTAGTGCACATCATTACTGCTCACTGATTGGTTGCTAAAGGTTACAGCACATCATCTCCTCACTGCCTGCACACTATGGACTGGGGAGGTGAGGGGACCCATCAATAGACAGAAAATACCTAGGGATCCTAGTACTCCTAGGATCAGTGTCAATGCTGGACGGGGGTGATTAGTGGCAGTTCTGGGGGGTTGATGGGATCAGTGTCAGGGGTATGGGATTAGTTAGGAGGCAGTACACTGTGGCAAATTCTGAATCATGTAGAGCAAAGCTGGAAATCTTTGGCAAGTATATAGTGGTGGATTCTACATTGACCACCAATGTAACGCCCCAGGCGGATCCGGGCACACCGAGCACTCCTGGTGTAAACATGGGAAGCATCAGTGATGAGTGAGTCAATCAAGTAAACCAATACTGGGGCTATGTGAGTGAAGATATAATTAAAAGTGAGGGTGGACTGGATAGTAAAGATGGTTAGTGCAGAAATGAAAACTGATATTGTTGTGACTACGTGGGAGTGGAGGTGGAAGACCATAATAGAAGGTTGCCACCAAGACACCCGGTTGCAGGGGAGGGGAAAGTGGGGGCGGTAAGGGAAGGAGATGGCTCGTGAGGGTCTGATAAATACCTGGTGCTTGGAGGGAGGGAGGGAAACCAGTCCAATGAAAAAGTCAAGGCCAATGTTGAAGTGAGCTCAGAGCAACCCAGACCCCACCAGGGCGGCTGCCTATAAAAGCACGCCCCAGCAGACCAACCCCCAACGTCCCACACATGAGCATTGCTGGGAAGGGGCACCGACACCTGGGCGGCGATTCACCTGGCAGTTGGCGCCATCGCAACCTCACCCAGGTAATCAATTTATACATATTTACTAGGTATTATGATATTATTGTGCACATGGCAACATGGGTGTTGAACTGTGGTGTTGCCCGGATTCCATTCAGTAGTCCGGGAGCTGCAATGCGCACTGCGGGCGTTCCTCCCCCCGCCTGCCTCCTTGATGCTTGGGGGCGGACGCGCCGTCACCGCGCATCAACGTCACACCAATGCACCGGACGTGCGGCGGCATCCTCGTGATACTGTCTTTTTCATCTCCTTGAGCACCTGGGTGAGGCTGCGTTGGCGCCAACTGCCAGGCGTATCGCCGCCCAGGTGTTGGTGCCCCTCCTCTCTCCCTGCCATGCTTGTGTGTAAAACGTTGGGGGTTGGTCTGCGGCGGCGTGCATTTCTAGGTAGCCACCCTGGTGGGGTTTCGGTTGCTCTGAGCTCCCTTGCACATTGGCCTTCACATTTTTCTTTGGACTGGTTTCCCTTCCTCCCTTCAAGCACCAGGTTTTTATCAGACCCTCACGAGCCATCCCCTCCCCTCATCCCCCCACTTTCCCCTCCCCTGCAACCGGGTGTCTTGGTGGCGACCTTCTATTATGGTCGTCCACCTCCACTCCCACGTAGTCACAGCAATATCAGTTTTCATTTCTGCACTAATCATCTTTACTATTCAGTCCACCCTCACTTTTAATTATTAATTCACTCACATAGCCCCAATATTGGTTCACTTGACTGACTCACTCATCACTGATGCTTCCCATGTTTACACCAGGAATGCTTGGTGTGCCAGGATCCGCCTGGGGCGTTGTCTGTGATGGGTGCCCCCGCTGAACATGCCCCCTCAGCTCCCAATACTGATGCCCTCGGGTAGCTCACGGTCCCTGACAGTGCGCCATTAAGTGCACATACACCTGGAAGTGATCTTGTTTAAAATAGAGGGGGGTGTCTATCCACCCCTATATTGATACAAGCTTGTTTACTTAATTTACTCTCCCATTGCAGATACATCACATGTCTGCTCCTGAAGAGCGCCTTAAAGCCGCGAAACGCGTCGTGCTACCAGATGTCGTGTACTTCAATTACACACCCGTTAAGATATGTGCTCATATATACAATTTTTATTGTGATAGGGATCAGAAAGACTATAGACCGTGCAGACGCTATCTTTCAATATGTGTATATCCAATCATGAATGTTGGTGGATTCCTTAATCTTATCATGTGATTAATGTTTATAAATATGTTACTACCAGATATTACTGTTTTAGAAATTGGCACTATGGAAGTGTGCATTTCTATGTATATGAAATGTAATGTACGTAAACATGTATCTATGTATTGTTAAATATTTTACTATCCACCATTCTATTCATTTTGTTACCTTGAGCTTCATATAAAGTCCCACCTTTTTTGTTGCATCTTTGCTGTTTTTCCTGCTGCATTTTTACTCCTTTTCCTCATAATGATAGGGATGGAGGCACATGACCATACCCAGCCATGGCTTCATTCAAAGACCCAAATTCCCCAATTCCCCCTTTTTATGATTACCAAATCTTTCTTTGATATTATACGTTGTTGACTGCATCTTAGACCTACTTTGTGCTGGTTAACCTTCTGTAACCATGGTTATTTTTTTGCTTTGCTTTAATACAGATTTCTGAACAAGAAAACAATATTTGGGCATGTACACTATAAAAACAAATTAGCATAAATAAGGTTAGCTATGTGTATAGGCTTCAGCATTCTGTAAAACTATTACTTGCATTCATCTTGTATAGTATAGTAAGCACCGAACGTCTAGCACTGTCTCATAGTTCAGGCTGGAATACACTGATCATTGCCGGTCATTGGGCACCTCATCCATTGAGAAACTGCCTTGCATTCTTTCCATAGAATGCAAGGCGTACTGTGAATGGAAGTGCAGATTAACTTTAATCTCCCCTCCTCCCATCATGGAATGTTATTTCTGTAGGTCATGTTTAAAAACAAAACAATTATCCACTAATTATTTGTACCAGCTACAGGAGTGACACACAGCGAGATGCAAATAGTATTAAAACAGCAAGCAGGAACAGGTTCAAATGTGACGCATTTCGCACTAGGCACATCGCTTTCTCAAAGAATAATTGACTGATCGCTATTGGCATCAAGAAATATTCCTGTTAGCACACTTTTAATAATTAACTCCATTATAGCTAGGTCTAAACTGAGTAAAAAAAAATGTGTTGAGGGACTTCAGATCATTCTCTATATGCTGTATGAGAATAAGCTTTCTGTATCCTCAGTAACTAAGAAGTTCGGAAGTTATTCTTTCATGCTCTGTCGACTACAAATGTGCACTGAAATTGCACAGAGACTGGAGCGTTCCCTTAGTTATAAACAAGAATTGTAACAGGAGGAATATAGAGGGAGAATCAACATGGGAGCCAATAAATACACAATTTGATAGGTCGATCTAGTGGGTAAGTTCATTCTTGGTGATAATTTTCTTTTGATCCAGCAGAGAAAGAACAGATGGTAAATAATATGCAAATCACCTTCAACAATGTCTTCTCCACTGGATGTTAATTTATTCCATTTACAAACATCTCTCTTCCTTCTTTTACTGTAAATTCTCTGACGAATCCCTCAAGCCATCACCAGTCATCATCATTAACATATGTCTTACTCCCTCGATACTTTAGTGTTGACAGCTAACACAACTGTCTTTATTGGTATCCTCAGATGATCTCTTAGAAAGACTTTTTCCTGCAGTTCCTCTTCTGTTATGTTAGCACTGTAATTCTCCTGACGGGTTCATGTCAGGATTTGTGAAAGTGCAAGAGTTGAACCTCCACTGTGACCAGTTGCTATTTCTGAATGAAGCAGCTGAATTTCAGCAGGACAATCTCTGCACAGGTGGTTATCTGGCCCATTGTGCGTAAACACTGGGATTTTTGTCTTTGACATATTGTAGCAATCATTTGTTTTGGTGCACAAAATAAACTATAAAGCAATTTCAGTTGCATTATCACAGCTAGTATCACCATCATAATATTTTTATTGGCATAATATTATGGATGGTAGCTTCAAAGTTTAGGTTCAGTATAAGGGTTTAGCTTTAGGGGGAAGGTTGGGGACAAGGGCTTAGCTTTGAGGGGTAGGTTAAGGATAAGGGTTTGGCTTTAGTGGTAAGGTTAAGGATACAGATTCTACCTTAAAGGTTAGATTAAGGATACAGTTGACTTTAGGGTGAAGGTTGACAAAAAGGGTTTCGTTTTAAGGGGTAGGATGAGGATAAGGGTTTAGGTGGTGCATTGAGTCATAAGGGTTTAGCTTTTGAGAGTAGATTGAAGTTAAGGGTTTAACTTTAGGAGGTAGGTTAAGGATAAGGAGCTAGCTTTGGGGGTTATGGAGGGTATTTTTTTATTATCACTGACCTCCGGTGATTAGGACAGTGGTCTCCAAACTATGACCCTCCAGTTGTTCAAGAACTATAATTTCCATCATGCCTAGTCATGTCTGTGAATGTCAGAGTTTTATAATGCCTCATGGGATGTGTAGTTTCACAACAGCTAGAAGGTCGTAGTTTGGAGATCCCTGGATTAGGAGGTTGTTTTACATCCTCTAAACCTCTTCAATTTGCTCTCATTTGGTCTATTAAATATACCTTTGAAATCATTTTGTTATGTCTGTTTGATAAGTGCTAAAAGATCTTCTAAACTTCTCCGTAATTCTTACTGCCCTGTGCCCTGCTCTGGGTGCCTCCTTAGCAGGCCAGGAGCTAAGAAGACACCCATGCATGTGTGACACTGAGCCAGGCTGTGTGCATCTATAGACACACATAGCGATGGTAAGCCACATCCTCCTCACAGGAGTTTGACTGACAACAGCTGGTGCCTATGGCTCTGCTGCCCTCAGTTTCTCATGTAAAGGGGGTGAGGGGAACTGTGCTGAAGTTGGTATTATCGCTGGAGTGAAGACTATGGGGTTAATTTACTAAAGACAAATAGACTCTGCAAGTGCGGCTACTCCAGAGCTTAGTAAATGAGCAGAAGCTCTGCTGACTTCCATCATCCAATCATGTGCAAGCAAAAATGTCATTTTTCTTTTCATTTTCCTTGCATGTGATTGGGTACTCTTTACAAAGTGAAGCTTTACCTCATTTACTAAGCTCTGGCGCAACTGCACTTTGCAAAGTGCACAGTATATTTGCCATTAGTAAATCAACCCCACTGAGTTTAGGAATACAGTGAGTAAGTGTTCAGGGATTCAGTGAGCTAGGAAATATCGTAGGGTATTTTTTACCTGCAGTGCAGGATGATCAAATAATTGTTTATGAATATTTTTCTGACCTTAGCCAATGCCTGGGAGGCTAAGCCAGAATGTGTGGCTGGACAGAAGATAAATGTTTGGGAGGGTCTGATCAGAGCTCTCTCTCCTGGGGTCCCCCCCCCCTCCTCCTCCTCCTCGGGAGGCATTATGTGTGTAATACAGAAGAGTTACTGCTGTTAGGTCTCAGCATGTGCTATGGTTGAGGGCCTGAATGAAGCTGGATTGAAGGAAACTGTCTGGAGAACACTACCTGTAGAAGATGGGCTGGAATGGAAACCCTCTCTTTATTTTTACGAAACGCATAGGGCAGAGCCTCCCTGCCACATCATCGTGTACAGGAAGTGAACCAGAAGTATTTGCTGTTTTGCCAGCTGGGTGATTTTATGATCATGTGCAATCTACTTTTATGTTTGTAAGTGCAGTTTATACAAAACAAATGTGTTGGTACCTTGTTGTCATTGAAAAAGAAAACCAATAAACAGAATTAAAAAAAAAAGGTGTTTTATGATCTCTACACTATGAGGAACATATATCTGCTTATTTTGCATGGTTTTAAATGAGTGGGTATATTTACAACCTATCTGAAGAACAACATAGGGATTTGCGTGGAGAGATGCTACTGAGGTTGTGCATATAGGGGTCATTTTTATCTGTTAAGCCTGCATTTTATCTATCATTCCTGGAGACAGGAGACACTGGTGATTTGTATATTTGGAGATTAAGAGTTCCAGTCCTCCACTCCACTACTTGCATTGTGTTCATTTATTTTCTTTTATTGAGGGGTAGATGTCAGAGGTTGCTGCGAGGACTGGGACTGTTCGTACAGAGTCTAGGGTTTACTTGCTGCCCCGTCTACTACAAGCATTACTTTGAGGCTCCTATTAAAGAGCCCAATACTGCTGAAAATTGAATTTTCAAGGAATCTGTCCTCCAATACCTGCACAAGCTTTTAAGTATCATGCACCCCCATCCCTCTTTCCTGCCTATGTTCAAGGCAATCAAACTTCAAAAAGACACCCCTAGACCTGTGGACCAGGGCTGACAGCCTTTGAACTGACATGTTTAATTCCAGCAGCATCTCCAGGGGTTACCACTACATACCTTGATTCAGTGAATGAATTAGGGTAAAAACATTTAGGCCATTCATGAGTCATTTTCTTTTCCATCCAACCAGTGGGTTGAACAAAAAAACAAAAAAAGACTTGATTCCCCCATCCATGCACTCAATGTGGATGGGGGAATCCCTCACACTGAGCTATTGCATTCTGACAGTGGAGAGACTTCCAAGCCATCGGAATACATTGATCAGAACCCCGGCTATAACTGGTGGCACTGATCGAGAGAAAATGTTCTAACGGGCTGGTTGTACACAAGGCAATCGATAGATCGACTTGTGTACAACCAAGCTGCCCATACATGGATCAAAATTCATCCCTGAAATGTCCAAATTTCATTCCATGTATGACCAGCTTTCAACTTTAGAACCACTTTAATAATTATTTTGTGGGTACAGGGACTATGGCATATAGTGTGTATGCAGCGAGTACCCTCAGTCTTAGCCATTCCCCTTAACCATGTTCAATATTTAGTACAATGCTGCAACACCAAATTTTTTTATTGTGGGGTATTATGAACACAATGGGATTGATTTACTAAAGGCAAATAGACTGTGCAATTGGCAAAGTGCAGTTGCTGCAGGACTTCGTAAATAAGGAAAGCTTCACTTTGCAAAGAATACCCAGTCAAGTGCAAGGAAAATTCAAACAGCATTTTTGCACGATTGGATGGTGGAAGTCAGCAGAGCTTCTGCTCATTTACTAAGCTCTGGAGCAATTGCTCAGTCTGTTGCACAACCCCAATGTTTCTGCATTAGTTCTAAAGTTGAGGAATACTTTGCAAGTGCACCATTTAAAACTAACTCCAAAGAGGCATAAAAGAAGAGAGTTGGGCATGGACAGTGGGTGGCAGAGGATAGCCAATGATAAGGGCAGTGTTTGAGCCTATATAATTCATTGGAAGATGCATGGAGGTCGCCAGGACGCTGCATTGGGCTGAAGACCATAAATTAGCTTATTTTAACTCTATAATTAGAAAATAGTTGTACGGTTAAAGTGATATTAAATCTTCAAGGTTTTTAAAATTAAAATAACAAACATGTCTGTACTTACCTGCTCTGTGCAATACTTTTTACACAGAGCAGACTGAACCTCTTCTTCTGGGGTCCCCCGCTGTTGCTCCAGGCTCCTCTTCTTCAGCGGGTGCCCCCACAGAAAGCTGCTTTCCATGGAACACTTGTGTGTGCTCGCTCCTGAGCCGCAGTGCTGTGTCCACTGGCACAGACAGCAGGATTCACCCCCCTGCCCCCGTTTCACAGCATTTGATTGACAGCAGCAGGAGCCAATGGCTTCTGCTGCTATCAATCTGCCCAATGAGGAGGGAGGCAGTGGAGGGAGCCTCTGATCTCATGTACATGCCAGGATCGGATTGGGCTCAGGTAAGACGAGGGGGGGGGGCTGGGGGGGAGCTTCAGCACAGAAGGGTTTTCACCCTAATACATAGAATGCATTAAGGTGAAAAACCTTAAAGCGTTTGTAACCCCAACTCTTCATATTCCTGATATGTGCCTGCTATACCATGCATTTGTATAATAAAGCATCCTGTTCTCTTTGTATTGCTTCCTTTTGTGTGAAATCCCTGGTGTTCCTGCCAGTCCCTTTGCTTTCCTATTAAAAACTTACCACACTAAGCAAGAGAACACACCATGGTCAGTTCACTAGCTATGCTTGGAACTCAGTGTACTTTCCTCCAATGATCAGACTTGTCCTGACACGCCCCCCCGCTGCACAGCCATTTACTGGGAAGCTCAGTGTGCTGCTGCTTCTTGTCCCCCCAGCTCCCATGCAGCTGAGAACAGAGGGAATGGGATCACTTATAAATTAAGGGAAAAAAAGTATTTATAATTTTTTTTTTTATATCTATACAAAAATGTTTTGCATTTAAATTATTTTTAAACTAAATTGGTTGTTTTACAAGGTGATCATTTACAGTTACTTTTAGGCTTTAGAACCACTTTAAGTATCGGCAACCCAGAACTGAAACTCAGAAGCAATTTTCATCTCATGAAAGCAAAATAAACAGCAGAATACTCTGAAGGAAGATGTAATAAGTTCTACGTGATTTCATTGTTACTAAGTGTTTATTAAAATTCCAATAATTTCTGGAAATGTTAGTAATTGATGACAAGTGTTTTCCAACAGATCATGCTTTAGAAATGCATCATTCCAATATTCCCACTATGCCATTTTCCTGCTTGTTGTGACAATTATTTTTAAAGGACAAATATCAAAAATTACAGCCTAATGATAAATGTTTTCCAACAGATCATGCAGGGATTTCCTCCCAGTTTCTGTCTTGGCTATGGCACCGGAAGTGAGGGTGAATCTCCCCAATGGGGCAGGAATGGCAAAAAGGGGCTATAACCCCCTCTTACTCTACCCAAAAATGAAATAAAAAGTTTTGCCTATATGTCTACATTTACCCACAACATAAAAAGCTATCAATAAATGCTGTGTTAAATGCTGTCCATACTCATTCAGTCACTTTAAGATTCATTTTCTGTACAGCCCACTCCCTCCTTCCTCCTCTATGCCCACTAACCAGCTAAACACAATGGGGGTGGGATATTACATCTTGATTAATGGAGGCTTCACCTCCCTCTTATTCTAAGACACAGGCCGGAGGGGCGTGACACAGCCTGTGACTGGCAGAAATCTTCCCACACCATATTTTTGCCAAATAATAAAGATTTTATTTCAAATATATATTTGTATGGCAATTTAAAACAGTGTATTACTATTAATGATTTATTTTTACTCTGTATTCCAAAGGCTGTTTTTTTTTTTTTATTCTGAACATGCGACCAGCAGCAAAGGACTAGAAGCTCATGTGACAGCTGTATATCAATTAGGAAAAAAGTACTTACATTTTTTTTTTTATTGACAAAATTATGCCACTATCCATATACAGGAATAGAAGGGACATTGTAAATTAAACAGTGTGTGTTTAGGAGTTTAGGACTACTTTAAACTTTGTATGTGTGCTGACAATGTCCTTTTTTCTTGACAAACCCAGAGGTCTGACTTCATAACCTGGATAAGACCCTGGAGTTTTTTCAGGTACTCTCTGGCCTAGGTGTCAATCTCTCAAAATGTGCTGCCATGCCAATCAATCTGACGACCCCTACCACCACAGTAATCCGAAATAGTTTTGGGTTCTCTTGGTGTTCAAATAAATCACCTTATTTGGGCATTCAATTGATCTGTTCCTTTACACCCCCTCTACCAAGCCAATTACACCAAGCCAGTTTTTGACCATATCAGGAACCTTTTAAAACTATTGCGTATAACATATTTTTAGGTAGAGTCACAGCGATTAAATTTCAATTCTAACAAAGCTTTTTATTTTTCTTTAGAACACTACCAATTTATCTATCCAAACAAACCATAGACTATATTCGATCTGCAGTCAATGGCTATGTTAGGCTTGGCAGAAGGCCCAGGTTTGGAAAACAACTAACTTACAGACCCCAACCCCAAGGTGGTGTAGGGTTACCGAGGTTGTGGCTATATTATCTATCAATGAGATTGTCCCAGTTAGCTCAGTGGCATGCCTCCCCTGCAGATGTGCCTTGGATAAAATTTGAAATACAATCAATAGACCCTTTTTACCTACCAGGGCTCTTAGAACTCGTTTACACTTGCTTCAAAATTTGGCTTCAGACACGCTTTTTTAAAACTCTCTGAACGCCAGTAAAAACACCTGCCACTAAATAAAATGGTTAGCTTACAGTCCTGTTTACACCTGCGTTTGCTTTGCTTCAAAAATTATACCCCATGTCGCTTTAGTGGTACTTCAAAGCATCTTCAAAGCCTTCATAAAAGTCTATGACAAAGCTCGCATGAAGCACCTGCAGCTTTTGAGAGGCTTTAATTCAGCTTTAGCTTCGCTTTGTTTTGGAGGTTTTCCAGGTATGAGATATCAACACAAACACAGGGCATCTGTCATGCTCCATTAGGGCTCATTTACACTTGCTTCAACCTCAACACATATTAACCACTTTAATACCAGGCACTTAGACACCTTCCTGCCCAGACCAATTTTCAGCTTTTAGTGCTGTCGCAGTTTGAATGACAATTGCGCAGTCATGCTACACTGTACCCAAACTAAATTTTTATCATTTTGTTCCCACAAATAGAGCTTTCTTTTGGTGGTATTTGATCACCTCTGGGGTTTTTATTTTTTGCGAAACAAATAAAAAAGACCGAAAATTTTGAAAAAAATAAAAGTTTTGCTTTTGTTTCTGTTTAAAAATTTTGTAAATAAGTACATTTTCTCTTTCACTGATGGGCACTGATAAGGCGGCACTGACAGGCACTGATAAGGCGGCAGCGATGAGGTGGCACCAATGAGCGGGCACTGACGATGGGCACTGATATGCGGCACTGATGGGCACTGGTAGGCAGCACTGATTAGTGGCACTGATATGCAGCACTGATGGGCATTGATAGATGGCACTGATGGGCACTCATGGGTGGCACTGGTGGGCACTGATGGGCACTGATAGGCGACACTGATGGGCACTGAAAGGCTGCAAAGATGGGTTCTTATGGGTGGCACTGATGGGCACTGATAGGCGGCACTGCTGGGCACTGATGGGCACTGATACGTGGCACTGATACGCAGCACTGATAGGCATCCCTGGTGGCACTGGCAGTGGTAGGCATTGGAGTGGGCACTGATTGGCAGCTGCCTGGGCACTGATTGGCAGCTGCCTTTGCACTGAATAGTATTTCCCTGGGGGTCTAGGGGGCATACCTGGTGGTCCAGTGTGGCTGGTTTCCTGGTGGTCCTGGGCGGCTTCCCTGGTGGTCCTGGGCGGCTTCCCTGGAGGTCCTGGGTAGGATCCGAGGGGGGCTGTGCTGATAAACAATCAGCACAGACCCCCCCTGTCAGGAGAGCAGCCGATCGGCTCTCCTCTACTCGCGTCTGTCAGACGCAAGTGAGGAAAAGCCGATCACCGGCTCTTCCTATTTACATCGTGATCAGCCGTGATTGGACACGGCTGATCACGTGGTAAAGAGTCTCTGTCAGAGACTCTTTACCTAGATCGGTGCTGCGGGGTGTCAGACTGACACCCCGCAACAACGATCGCCGCAATGCGCGCCCCCGGGGGTGCGCAGCAGCTTAATATCCTGAGGACGTCATATGACACCCAGTCAGGATATTGAAACCACTTTGCCGCCGTCATTCTGCTATATGGCAGGCGGCAAGTGGTTAAAGCGCCTACCACTCCAATATGCTTTTTTGATGTGTTTTTGATGCTTCTGTGATGCTTCGGTGGTGGTTCGGTGATGCTTTTTTGAAGCTTTAATGAAGCTTGGCAGATGCCCTGTGTGTGTGTGTGTTGATATCCCATACCTGCAATACCTCCAAAACAAAGTTTTGGAGGTATTGCTGAAGGTAAAGCTGAACTGAAGCCTCTCAAAAGCTGTAGGTGCTTCCAGCGAGCCTTGTCATAGACTTCTATGGAGGTTTTGAAGACGTTTTGAAACACCATTAACCACTTCAGCCCCGGAAGGATTTACCCCCTTCCTGACCAGAGCACTTTTTACAATTTGGCACTGCGTCACTTTAACTACTAATTGCGCGGTCATGCAATGCTGTACCCAAACGAAATTTGCGTCCTTTTCTTCCCACAAATAGAGCTTTCTTTTGATGGTATTTGATCACCTCTGCCGTTTTTATTTTTTGCGCTATACACAGAAAAAGACCGAAAATTTTGAAAAAAAATGATATTTTCTACTTTTTGTTCTAAAAATAATCCAATAAACTCAATTTTAGTCATACATTTAGGTCAAAATGTATTTGGCCCATGTCTTTGGTAAAAAAAATGTCAATAAGTGTATATTTATTGGTTTGCGCAAAAGTTATAGCGCCTACAAACTAGGGTACATTTTCTGGAATTTACACAGCCTTTAATTTATGACTGCCTATGTTGTTTCTTGAGGTGCTAAAATGGCAGGGCAGTACAAAACCCCCCCAAATGACCCCATTTTGGAAAGTAGACACCCCAAGGAAATTGCTGAGAGGCATGTTGAGCCCATTGAATATTCATTTTTTTTGTCCCAAGTGATTGAATAATGACAAAAAAAAAAAAAATTACAAAAAGTTGTCACTAAATGATATATTGCTCACACAGGCCATGGGCATATGTGGAATTGCACCCCAAAATACATTTAGCTGCTTCTCCTGAGTATGGGGATACCACATGTGCGGGACTTTTTGGGAGCCTAGCCGCGTACGGGGCCCCGAAAACCAATCACTGCCTTCAGGATTTCTAAGGGCGTAAATTTTTGATTTTACTCCTCACTACCTATCACAGTTTTGAAGGCCATAAAATGCCCAGATGGCATAAACCCCCCCCAAATGACCCCATTTTGGAAAGTAGACACCCCAAGCTATTTGCTTTGAGGCATGTTGAGTCCATGGAATATTTTATATTTTGACACAAGTTGCGGGAAAGTGACAAATTTTTTTTTTTCCACAAAGTTGTCACTAAATGATATATTGCTCACACAGGCCATGGGCATATGTGGGATTGCACCCCAAAATACATTTAGCTGCTTCTCCTGAGTATGGAGATACCACATGTGTGGGACTTTTTAGGAGCCTAGCCGCGTACGGGGCCCCGAAAACCAATCACCGCCTTCAGGATTTCTAAGGGTGTAAATTTTTAATTTCACTCTTCACTGCCTATCACAGTTTCGGAGGCCATGGAATGCCCAGGTGGCACAAACCCCCCCAAATGACCCCATTTTGGAAAGTAGACACCCCAAGCTATTTGCTGAGAGGCATGGTGAGTATTTTGCAGCTCTCATTTGTTTTTGAAAATGAAGAAAGACAAGAAAAAACATTTTTTTTTTTCTTTTTTCAATTTTCAAAACTTTGTGACAAAAAGTGAGGTCTGCAAAATACTCACTATACCGCTCAGCAAATAGCTTGGGGTGTCTACTTTCCAAAATGGGGTCATTTGGGCGGGGGGTTTACCACCTGGGCATTCCATGGCCTCTGAAACTGTGATAGGCAGTGAAGAGTGAAATCAAAAATTTACGCCCTTAGAAAGCTTGAAGGCGGTGCTTGGTTTTCGGGGTCCCGTGCGCGGCTAGGCTCCCAAAAAGTCCCACACATGTGGTATCCCCATACTCAGGAGAAGCAACAGAATGTATTTTGGGGAGTAATTTCACATATTCCCATGGCATGTTTGAGCAATATATCATTTAGTGACAACTTTGTGCAAAAAAAAAAAAAAAAAAATTGTCTCTTTCCCGCAACTTGTGTCACAATATAAAATATTCCATGGATTCGACATGCCTCTCAGCAAATAGCTTGGGGTGTCTACTTTCCAAAATGGGGTCATTTGGGGGGGTTTGAGCTGTCCAGGCATTTTATGCACAAAATTTAGAAGCTTATGTCACACATCACCCACTCTTCTAACCACTTGAAGACAAAGCCCTTTCTGACACTTTTTGATTACATGAAAACATTTTTTTTTTTGCAAGAAAATTACTTTGAACCCCCACACATTATATATTTTTTTAAAGCAAATGCCCTACGGATTAAAATGGTGGGTGTTTTATTTTTTTTTTTTCACACAGTATTTGCGCAGCGATTTTTCAAACGCATTTTTTTGGGAAAAAACACACTTTTTAAAATTTTAATGCACTAAAACACACTATATTGCCCAAATGTTTGATGAAATAAAAAAGATGATCTTAGGCCGAGTACATGGATACCAAACATGACATGCTTTAAAATTGCGCACAAACGTGCAGTGGCGACAAACTAAATACATTTTTAAAAGCCTTTACAGGTTACCACTTTAGATTTACAGAGGAGGTCTACTGCCAAAATTACTGCCCTCGATCTGACCTTCGCGGTGATATCTCACTTGCATGGTGCAATTGCTGTTTACATTTGACGCCAGACCGACGCTTGCGTTCGTCTTAGCGCGAGAGCAGGGGAGACAGGGGTGCTTTTTTTTTTTTTTTTTTTTTTTTTCTTTATTTTTTTTTTGCTTTTTTATCTTATTTTTAAACTGTTCCTTTCATTTTTTTTTTTAAATCATTTTTATTGTTATCTCAAGGAATGTAAATATCCCCTATGATAGCAATAGGTAGTGACAGGTAGTGACAGGTACTCTTTTTTGAAAAAATTGGGGTCTATTAGACCACAGATTTCTCCTCTGCCCTCAAAGCATCTGACCACACCAAGATCGGTGTGATAAAATGCTTTCCCAATTTCCCAATGGCGCTGTTTACATCCGGCGAAATCTAAGTCATAAAATGCTCGTAGCTTCCGGTTTCTTAGGCCATAGAGATGTTTGGAGCCACTCTGGTCTCTGATCAGCTCTATGGTCAGCTGGCTGCATTCTCAGGTTCCCTGTTGAGACAGGAGAGCCAGACAAAAACACGGAAGACGGTGGGGGGGGGGCATTCCCTCCCACTGCTTGTAAAAGCAGTCTAGAGGCTAATTAGCCGCTAGGATTGCTTTTACATGAAAGCTGACTGCTGGCTGAAAAGAATGATACCAAGATGATACCTAAACCTGCAGGCTTCATTCTGGTATAATCACTCAAAGTCGTGAATGGCGTACCTGAAGACAAAAAAATGGTTAACAATAAAGCACAGTAAACGGTAAAGTATAAAAAATTGCATACCTGAAAAGCAAACATGATAAAACATAATAACAATAAAAGATTGCAGAATAGAATATAGTAAAAAAGAGCAGAACAATAGAGAGAATAGAGAGAGAGAGAACAATAAAACGACAACTATTTTTTTTTTTTTTATACTGTTTTTTGTAACTGTAACTTTTATAACTGTAACCGGTTCCAGGTTCGGGTCTCTCAAAATGCGATGGCATCTTGGGAGACCCTGTGAAAGTGTGCCTAGTCTGTGGAATGCTGTACCCTACGCTAATACTCAACTAGTGAATAGTAGCGTTCAAAACATTCACCAATGCAAAGTCCAGGATTGTCAGGACAGGAGGGACAATAATAGCGGGTGTCACGCCTATATCCACGCTTGCTGCAGACACAACATCTTTTTTGGGGGGGTTCGCTGGGTAGGGGTACTCGGGAGGACATAAAGAAAATGCCTCTCATGCAGCCGACTGCATTTGGTTGGGGATGTGAATGGGGGAAGTACGGGCGCTGCAGAAGCGGTGGGTTCCCAATTAGGATTGGCGAATGCAGCAGGAAGGGCATTATGGGCACGACGGGCCTGTGTTTGTCTTTTTGGTGGCAGCGGGACACTACTTGTGCTTGCCACCTCACCAGCTTGAACTGCACTTATGGGACTCGCCACGTCACCAAGTGTTACTGCAGTGCTGGTTTGACTACGACCGGGGTGTACTAGGCCGCTGGTGCTTGCCAATTCACCAAAACGCTACCAAAAAAAACTGTTAGCGATCGCAGGGATCAGGCCTGATTCTGCTGCAGTTATGCGTTTAGTGTTTTGTAAGTGACAGTGATCGATACTGCACTTGGGTGGGCTGGGCCGGGCCAGGCGGAGGGGCAAAACGCAGGTGCTAGCAGGTATCTGGGCTGATCCCGCTAACACTGCGTTTTTGGGAACCCTAAACTGCTGGGGACGCCAGTATAGATCTGATCGGATCAGATATTGATCCGTTCAGATACTATACCACTAAGGGAGGTGTACGGTGCGTGCATGGGTGTTAGCGGTACTGGCACTAACCTGCCACTGCCTGGGGCTGGTGCTTGCCAGTTCACCAAAACGCTACCAAAAAAACTGTTAGCGATCGCAGGGATCAGGCCTGACTCTGCGAACGCTGCAGTTATGCGTTTAGTGTTTTGTAAGTGACAGTGATCGATCGATACTGCACTTGGGTGGGCTGGGCTGGGCCGGGCGGAGGGGCAAAACGCAGGTGCTAGCAGGTATCTGGGCTGATCCCCCTAACACTGCGTTTTTGGGAACCCTAAACTGCTGGGGACGCTAGTATAGATCTGATCTGATCAGATATTGATCCGTTCAGATACTATACCACTAAGGGAGGTGTACGGTGTGTGCGTGGGTGTTAGCGGTACTGGCGCTAACCTGATGCTGCTTGGGGCTGTACTTGCCAGTTCACCAAAACGCTACCAAAAAAACTGTTAGCGATCGCAGGGATCAGGCCTGACTCTACGAACGCTGCAGTTATGCGTTTAGTGTTTTGTAAGTGACAGTGATCGATCGATACTGCACTTGGGTGGGCTGGGCTGGGCCGGGCGGAGGGGCAAAACGCAGGTGCTAGCAGGTATCTGGGCTGATCCCGCTAACACTGCATTTTTGGGAACCCTAAACTGCTGGGGACGCTAGTATAGATCTGATCAGATCAGATATTGATGCGTTCAGATACTATACCACTAAGGGAGGCGTATGCTGCGTGAGTGGGTGTTAGCGGTACTGGCGCTAATCTGACGCTGCCTGGGGCGACGCATATCACCGGCGGGCGATCAGGGGGCTAAACCTTTATTCGGTAATAAACGGCGGGTGCCCTGACACTATAAAAAATAAAGTAACTAACCAGCGTCAACCGTAATGGTTATACGGTGATCACTGGTGAAAGGGTTAACTAGGGGGCAATCAAGGGGTTAAAACATTTATTAGGTAGTATATGGGGGTCCCTGACGCTATAAAACGCTGACGGCGAACCTAAATATTTACATCCCTAACTAGCGTCACCAGTGACACTAATACAGCGATCAGAAAAATGATCGCTTAGCGACACTGGCGACAGGGGGTGATCAAGGGGTTAAAACTTTATTAGGGGGGTTTAGGGGGGTACCCTAGACCTACAGGGGGCTAACACTAACTGCCCTACCACTTCTAACTGTCACAAACTGACACCAATGCAGTAATCAGGAAAAAAAAAAAAAACACTGCTTGGTGTCAGTGTGACAGGGGGGGGGAGGGGTGATTGGGGGGTGATCGGGGGGCGATCGGGTGGGGGATCGGGGGTGTTATGTGTGCCTGGCATGTTCTACTGTGTGTATGTGTGTGTGTTCACTCACTGTGAAGTCTTCTCTCCTCGGCGCCGGAACGGAAACTGCCGAGCCGAGGAGAGATGACATCACATCCTCTGCCTGTGTGTACTATACACAGGCAGGGGATGTTTCTCATTGGCTGGGAGCGATCGCGAGGGGGGGGCCACGTCGGATGGCCTCCCCCTCGCCTCTCAACGCTCCCAGACCGAAGCCGACCGCCGCTGACACTGGGGAGGGGTCCAATCGGACCCCCCGCCCGTGGGAAGGCAATCACGTACCAGGTACGTGATTTTGCCTGCCCGTGCCATTTTGTTCACGTATATATGCGTGAGGCGGTCGGCAAGTGGTTAAAGCGACATGGGGTATAATTTTTGAAGCAAAGCTAAAACAAAACAAAGCAAAAGCAAGGTGTAAACAGGACTGTAAGCTAACCATTTTATTTAGTGACAGGTGCTTTGACTGGTATTCAGAGAGCTTTAAAAAAGCGTGTCCGAAGTCATGTTTTGAAACAAGTGTAAAGGAACCCTTAGGGCTCCTTTACACTTGTTCGGCTTCAACACACACTAACGGCTAGTTTACACTTACTTCAAAACAAAACAACAGATTTGTCTCTCCTCACACAGATTCAAGGGCATGATCTCCACATTTTATAGTTACCTTAACTAACGGTATTTAAATCCCAGACAAATGTGCCCCGATGACCTAATGGGAGGCTGAAGTGGACCTGGACTTATCTGCCTCTGAGTGGTTGGATATGCTATCGAACCTGCATAAATGTACTTGCACTTTACTATTTGAGAAACAGCTATTAAGCTTTATGCCAGATGGTATATGACACCAGTCAGAATGCAAAGGTTCTATCCCTCTGCTCCTGCTTCATGATTTATAGGTTGCCCGGACCGTGGAACTTTTACCTGCATATTTTGGAGCTGCCCAAAGTTACACTCATTGTGGCTAGTAAAACAGCAGAAATCACAGGTACTCAGCTCACACTTACATTACTTTTTGTATGCTCCCATTCCAGATGTCCCTCCACTATGTGAATGGCTACTCCATACCTTGTTTAGTGCCATCCAATGGGCAATAGCTCTTACTTGGAGATCCAACTATGCTCCATTGTCTCAAGTGCTCTCACGTATGGAATCAATTAAGGAAGGATTATGGAAAGAACCTACCACACTATTTTAGACACCATAACGGAATTTGAGAGAAACTTGGATTACTGGTCTTTGTATTAAATATTTTTTTGTTACTTTTCTTGTCTGTAATAATTCTTTGTAATTCTTTCTTGTCTATTTCCCTAGACTCTCTTGCAGATTGGGTATTGGATGTATATCGACGCCTAGCCTATTCTTATGTTTTTTTTTTTTTTTTTTTTTTCTCCACTTCAGCGAAAATTTTCCGAGAGACATTATTTCAACTTTATGTGTCAAACTTTATCTCTTCTCCTTTTTCACATCATTGTGGATTGTTTCCGTCACATCTTTATTATTTTTCCCTTCTAGGATATTCTTAAATATTTTTAAAAACCGGCGACAAACCGCCTTCTATAATTATAAACCCTATTATTATCTTATTCTCTCTCAGTTCCTCTTATTTCCCCCCACCCCCCCTCCCCCTCCCCTGTGTCTGGTCCGTTCCTTTATGTTATTTATTTATCCACTTGGCTCTGCACCTGTTCTTTCTTTTATCCTATCTAAATAAATATCCGAGACTTTGTAGTTTTTCCAACTTTCCCATCTACTATTATCCCCTTTCTCTCCTCCTTCCATTTTGTAGTGATAATCTATTTCCTTTAGCCAGTTTCTAATGTCTGGTTTTCCACTTTTTAGCCAATTCTTGGGAATTAAGGCCTTGGCCGCATTCAGGAGGTTAGGTATTATTGATTTTCTATATTGTTTCTTAGGTTTATTGTAGATATGGAAGAGGCATGTCCAAATATTTTGTTCTATTTCTTCTCCAGTTATTTCCTTTATGTTGTTTAACACTTCCTTCCAGTACTCCATTATTATTGGGCATTCCCACCATATGTGTATAATCGTTGCTATTTGGCCACATTTTCTCCAACACAAGGAGGTTCTATCTTGATGGAATCTGTGTATTCTTACTGGGGTCATATACCATCTTGATACTAGTTTATAATTCATTTCTATGGTCTTCATGTCCCAGGCCTTATTATATCCCATTTCTATCATTTTTTCCACTTTTTGGTTATCTATTTTTAAATTCATTTCTTTTTCCCATTGATTTATATATTCTGGTCTTTCTTGTGCTTCCAAATCTGTCAGTATACTATAAATTTTTGATGTTCCGTTTTTTAATGGTGTTTCATTGCTACATAGCTTTTCCAGTGCAGTTAATTTTGTTTCATCTCTCAGTGGGTGTGGTATTGTGCTTACTAGGTGCCTTATTTGAATATAATTCCATTCATTCATCTTCCATCCATTCCTTTCCTCTATTTCTACTCGTGTTCTTATTTTGCCATTTCTAGTGATATCTTTCAGTCGTGGGTTACCTATTCCTTGGATTTCAAATATTTCCCTCCCAGGGGTGAAGAGATTCGATCCTGTGAGTGCTAATAGTGGTGAATTATATTTCCATTCATTCTTTAAGTGAATGGTGTCCCAAATTTTAAATACATTTTTTGTTATTTCGTGCGTGTCGGTGTCCAATATTCTATATTTCCGTGGAATCCAAATATTCTTATGTAGTGTGGCTCCACTTATTGTGTTTTCCATTTCCACCCATTTTTTTTCATTTTTCTCATTTGTCCACTCTAACATTCGTGTTAAAACTATGGCTTTATAGTACCTACTTATATCTGGGACGGCAAGACCCCCATGCTCCTTTTTCCTTGTGATCAGCGTGTATTTAATTCTTGGTTTTTTATTAAGCCATATGTATTTTAGCAGGATTGTTTTAATTATTTTAAAAAAGCTCTGCGGGATTTTTACTGGTAACATCTGTAATCTGTAATTTATTTTAGGTAATATCGTCATCTTAAACATATTTATTCTTCCAATCCATGAAAGTGGCTGTATTCTTAACTTTTTCATTTCTTCTTTGACCTCATTGATCAGTGGAATAAAGTTTGCCTGATAAATTTTTTCGACTCTAGGAGTTATTTTAATTCCAAGGTAATTGAGTTCTTTTACCCAAGTGAATGGGAATTCTTTTTGTAAAAACTGAACTTCCTTTTCCTCTAGACCTATGTTTAATATTTCCGTTTTTATTGGATTAATTTTGAAGTTTGACAGTTCTCCGTATTTTTTAATTTCTTTCAGTATGTTTGGGAGTGACACTCTTGGGTTGGATACGTACATCAAGATGTCGTCCGCGTAGGCAGCGATCTTATGCTCTTTTCCTCCTAGTTTCGCTCCTTCTACCTCTTTGTTATTGCGGAGTGTTACTAATAGTGGTTCTAAGGCCAATACATATAATAGTGGAGACAGTGGACAGCCTTGCCGTGTTCCATTCTGCATCTTAATTTTTGGAGAGAGTCTACCGTTTACTTTTACGACTGCTGTCGGGCCATTATACAAATTTGTTATCCACTTCATCATTTTTGTCCCAATACCCAAGTGCCGCAATGTATCCATCATGAAACCCCAGTCTACCCTGTCAAATGCTTTTTCTGCATCCAATGACAGGAATAGAACTGGGGTCTCATTCTGCACCTTCTTGTGCAACATCAATAATGATTTTAGGCTGTTGTCCCGCCCCTCTCTCCCCGGGACAAAACCAGTTTGGTCCGGGTTGATCCACAGTGGGATTAGTTTTTTTATCCTAGTGGCCAGGATCTTGGAGTACAGCTTCGTATCAGCGTTCAATAGGGCTATTGGCCTGTAGCTTGAGCAGTTAACTTTGTCTTTCCCTTCTTTTGGTAGTATTGTAATATGAGCTAATAACGATTCACTTCTTATTTCTTCATCTTCCCCTAAGGAATTCATATATTCTAATAGTTTTGGAGTCAGCTGTTCTTCAAATTTTTTATAGTATTTGACCGTAAACCCGTCTGGTCCTGGGCTTTTTCCTACGGGAGTTTCCTTTAATGCCAGTTTTACCTCTTCATGCGTAATATTTTTTTCCAATTCTTCTAGTTGGTCTATTTTTAGTTTTGGTAAGTTTGCTTTTTTTAAATATTCTTGTATCTTCTTTGTTCTTGTATTCGCTTCTTTCCAACTTTCCTGTCCTTTTATTGCATAAAGGGAGCTGAAGTATTTTTGAAATGTTATCGCTATATCTGTGGTTTTATTTACCACTTCTCCTTTTTCATTTTTGATCTTCTCAATGTAATTCAAAGACTTCTTTTTTTTTACCAGATTTGCTAGGTATTTTCCTGGTTTATTAGCCCATTTATATTTTTCTTGTACTACTCTGTTGTAGTCCTTCCTTTCTTCTTGTTCCATCCAGTCTTTTAATTGCTCTCTCTTTTGAGATAGTAGGCCGAAGATTTTGTTGTTTACTTGATTTTTGTGTTTTCGTTCCAATTCATAAATTTCTTTAATTATTTGTTGCATGTTTGTTTTCCTTTCCTGTTTTTTTCTTGCCCCTATAGCTATTAACTTGCCCCTAATAACAGATTTATGCGCCTCCCATATTGTTGCTTTCGATACTTCTGGTGTATCGTTTTCTTCAAAATATCTTTTAATTTCTTCTATGATGCTTATTTCGGTCTCACTGTCTTCTAATAAAGTTTCGTTGATTCTCCATGGACCCCTTTCAAGGACTTCTCCTTTTATTTTCATTCTCAAGATTACTGGGCTGTGATCTGAGGCGGTTATTATGCCTATTTTTGTTTCTTCTATTTCTTCCAAGTTTCTATGTTCGACCATGATGTAATCCAATCTGGAGTAAATTTTGTGTACTGTTGAGTAGAATATGTAGTCCTTTGTGCTGGGGTGCTGAATTCTCCAAGGGTCTATTAGTTGTTGTTCATATAATGTTCTTTTTAATTTCTTTAGTTGATTTACCTCTTTGTCCCTTACTCTTGAGGTACTGTCCATTTTATTATCCATGCTGAAGTTGAAGTCTCCAGCTAGTATTAATTTTCCTTGCTTGAATTCCATTAGTATTTTAATTATATCTATCAAATATTTTTTAGGGTTCTTATTAGGACAGTAGACATTGGCCAATGTATATTTTACCCCATGTATAGTTCCTGTAATAAAAAGATATCGACCCTCCGGGTCTATTTTCCTTTGATCTATTAGAAAACGTACATTTTTCCCTATACCGATGGCTACTCCTTTGGCCCTTCTTATTGGCGAGTCTCCTTGATACCATGTTGGTATGTTTCTTGAATAAATTTTGGCACTTGAGTTTTGGGTTATATGCGTCTCCTGTAGGAAAATTATTTCTGCTTTACTTTTTTCTAGTTCTCGGAGGATGATGTTTCTCTTCCCTGGGGAATTTAGTCCTCGGACATTGTAAGAGATTATTTTTATGCTGTTTACATTTTCCATTCTTGTGCCTTTTCTTCCCCGCCCGTCCTCCGGCCCTCCCCCCCACGCGGTCCCCCTAGGAGACCGGATGGAGGGGACACCCAGCGGACGCACGGGGTCTCCTCATCTCTTGTCTCAGAATAGGTGTGCCTATGTAACCACTCATGTGACTCAGACCTCTCCCTCCCCTCCCTCCCTCCCCCTCCCCTCCCTCCTCCCACCCTCCCCCTCCCTTTTTTCTGATATGGGTTTTTTACCCCCATATTCTCTAGAGCTGAGAGCATTTTACTTTGTTTTGTGGGGCACGCTCTGCCCCCTCTGCTCTATTTATTGTGAGGCGGAGCTCTGTAAGACACCCTATTACCCCCCTGCCTAAGCACTAATAGGGCGACCCCCTGTCCACTCCGTGAGTCCCTGTCTCCCTCTCCCTGCGTTTTTGTTGTGTTTTACCAATCCTTTCACTTTCCTTTTAATTCAAATGTTTTAGCGGTATAATGCAATCTAATTCAAGTATTCAGCAAGATGATTTATATGTTCAGCAGTATAGTTCCAGTATGAGCTTATATGTTCCACATTTTGTTACTATGAAATTTCTTCTTATTCTATAGTTTATACTATCGAGCCTATAGTTAATACCATTTGCAAAAAACAAAAACAAAAAAAAGACCAAAAAAAAAAAAAAAAAAGGATCACAAGAAAGGGAGCTACTGCAGCAGCAGCAGCAAACAGGTGGGGGCTGGGAGACAACTCTTCCGTTGGCTTGTCTCTCATTCACCTTCTCCTTCTCCCCTGTTCCCCCCCCTGTTTTTATTGTTTTTCTTAGCTCACTTGATTCTACTTTTTCAGCTCTTTCGCCTTCATTTACTTTCGCTTTTTATTCCATTTTATTTCGTTTTATTTCAATATGTTCTTTCCCTTTCCCTTTCTCTTGCTCCATTACTTTTCCTTTGCCTTTTCACTTCAAGACAATTGCAATAGAAAAAAAGCCAAAAAAAAAAAAAAAAAAAAATACGGTACTTATCTTTTAGTTGTTGTTGAATTTGGGACAAAAAGGGACGCTCACTACAGCTTGTTGCAGTCAGACGCAGGTACAAACTTCCTCTGGCTTACTCCACAAGACAGCTCAGTGAGTGATGAGCAGGGGGGGCGGGGAGGGAAGCTACCTACACCTTCTCATCAGGCCGATCATTCCTCTCAGCTGCAGGGAGAGGGTTCTCAGGATCCTCACGCCGTGCACAGAGCCATTACCAGGCTCCTCCCTCCGCCTATTCTTATGTTATGTCATGTAACAGGGTATGTCATGGACACTTAAAACATAGTTGTAATGTTTGTAGTTCGTAAGGTTATTTATATTGGGTTTACCGGCCTTTCATTGTGCTACAACTCAGTAAGGCCCTTTTCATAAGAGAGGTCTGATCGGGTCCACCTGTCTGTCCTTCAGGTGGACCCGATTGGACCCTTCATTCTCCTCTATGGGATGTCAGGCGTAAACGGACCTGTGTTTTTTTACAGTGCCTTGAAAAAGTATTCACACCTCTTGAATTTTTCCGCATTTTGTCATTTTACAAATAAAAATGTTAATATATTTTATTGGGATTTTATTTGAGAGACCAACACAAAGTAGTACATAATTGTGAAGTGGAAGGAAAATTACAAATGGTTTTCAAATTTTTTTTACAAATAAATATCTGAAAAGTGTGGCATGCATTTGTATTCAACCCCCTTTACCCTAATACCCCTAACTAAAATCTAGTGGAACCAATTGCCTTCAGAAGTCACCAAATTCATAAATAGAGTCCACCTGTGTGTAATGTAATCTCAGTATAAATACAGCTGTTCTGTGAAGCCCTCTGAGGTTTGTTAGAGAATCTTAGTTACATACAGCATCATGAAGGCCAAGGAACACACCAGACAGGTCAGGAATAAAGTTGTGGAGAAGTTTAAAGCAGGGTTAGGTTAAAAAAAAAAACATCCCAAGCTTTGAACATCTCATGGAGCACTCTTCAATCCATCAACTGAAAATGGAAAGAGTATGGCACAACTGCAAACCTACCAAGACATGGCCGTCCACCTAAACTGACAGGCCGGGTAAGGAGAGCATTCATCAGAGAAGCCGCCAAGAGGCCCTTGGTAACTCTGGAGGAGCTGCAGAGATCCACAGCTCAGGTGGTAGAATCTGTCCACAGGACAACTATTAGTTGTGCCCTCCACAAATCTGGCCTTTATGGAAGAGTGGCAAGAAGAAAGCCATTGTTGAAAGAAAGCCATAAGAAGTCCTGTTTGCAGTTTGCGAGAAGCCATGTGGGGGACACAGCAAACATGTGGAAGAAAGTGCTCTGGTCAGCTGAGACCAAAATTGAACTTTTTGGCCTAAAAGTAAAATGCTATGTGTGGTGGAAAACTAACAGTGCACATCGCCCTGAACACACCATTCCCACCGTGAAACATGGTGGTGGCAGCATCATGTTGTGGGGATGTTTTTCTTCAACAGGGACAGGGAAGCTGGTCAGAATTGATGGGAAGATGGATGGAGCTAAATACAGGGCAATCTTAGCAGAAAACCTGTTAGAGTCTGCAAAAGACTTGAGACTGGGGCGGAGGTTCAACTTCCAGCAGGACAATGTCACTAAACAGCCAGAGCTACAATGGAATGGTTTAGATCAAAACATATTCATGTGTTAGAATGGCCCTGTCAAAGTCTAGACCTAAATCCAATTGAGAACCTGTGGCAAGGCTTAAAAATTGCTGTTCACAAATTCTCCCCATCCAATCTGACAGAGCTTGAGCTATTTTGCAAAGAAGAATGGGTAAAAATGTCACTCTCTAGATGTGTAAAGCTGGTAGAGACATCCCCAAAAAGACTTGCAGCTGTAAATGCAGCAAAAGGTGGTTCTACAAAGTATTGACTTAGGGGGGCTGAATACAAATGCACGCCACACTTTTCACATATTTATTTGTAAAAAATTTATAAAACCATTTATCATTTTCCTTCCACTTTACAATTATGTGCCACTTTGTGTTGGTCTATCACATAAAATCCCAATAAAATACATTTACGTTTTTGGTTGTAACATGACAAAATGTGGAAAATTTCAAGTGGTATGAATACTTTGTTAATGCACTGTACACCAGCTCAGGTTCGCCTCAGGGTCCGGATAAGTATGTGCAGAGGAAGAGAAAAGGACAGCCTCCAATTGTGTAATATTAAAAAATCGGGTTTAATATCTAAAAGCGCTGTACAGGACATGCAGAAAACACAGTACAGCTCAGGACGGCATTCCGCCGCCACCTACTACAAAACTTTCCCTGATGAAGTCACGAGGGGTCATGACGTAACGCGTAGGACCCACGTTAGCTGACGCAACCGGTAGTTATCATCCTTGACCCGGTTGTTGTTATTGCGGACCAGAAGTTTTGTAATAGGTGGCGGCAGAATGCCGTCCTGAGCAGTACTGTGTTTTCTGCATGTCCTGTACAGCGCTTTTAGATATTAAACCCGATTTTTTAATATTACACGATTGGAGGCTGTTCTTTTCTCTTCCTCTGCACATACTTATCCAGACCCTGAGGCGAACCTGACCCAGCTCCGTGAATGACATCCACCCACTGGAGATACTCATCGATCTCTACCACCATCCATCATCTGGAGCAGTAAGGCATTTACCCATGCCTATGGAGGTAAGGGCTCTGTGAACACATTATTATACAGACGCCATCCACTACTGCCCACGTCACTTTGGAGAAGATTCATGAACACTTATGCTGATTATTTGATTTATTTTGGACTTATTTATTTATTGATTGACTTTATTCATTTCTTCATTAGGAATTTCAGCATCATCCATTCACTTGCATAATGATTTTTTGATACTGTATTATCACTCCACTATCACTTTATCATTGTTTATCAGCACGAAATCACTTTGCCCCCCCCCCCCCCTATTTTTCATTGGTTAACTTGTGTACACCATCAGATTTTGCAGCACTACATCTAGTTTTCTTTATTTTTAATAGCGCAGAGGTTTTCACATTTTGATCCAGCAAAAACAAATGGAAAGGGATCCGTTCCTCTCTGTCTGGTTGGATCGGACCAGAGGGCAGTCGAGTGTAAACCTACAGTTGGTGCGTTAACATCTGACTGCCCATAGAGTAGAGCTGGTTGTGTCTGTGTCTGCTCTGCATAAGTGGAGCAGACACAGATGTAATTTCTTATTCTTTTTCCGTCTGATGGAATGTTCCCTAAATATGCAGGTTGATATCCCACTTTAAAGATATTGTGTTCTGGATTTTGTCTTCAACCCAATAAAACGGTTTGTAAACAAAAAAGAAATGCATCGTTCCAATATTCCCACTATACCATTCTCCTACTTGTTGTGACAATTATTTTTGAAGCACAATTATCAAGGATTACAGTAAGCCTAATGATACGTTGCCACTAAGTGGGGATATTTATTACATCTTCGTATTATTTTCGCTGAGCTGCCCAGGGATAAGATGGTGGGCGGAATCTCACCAGAGATAGATTATAATAATATTGTCAGCTCGTCTCCTGCAATCAATTTCCCAGCGACAGTAAAATGTGCAAGGCCTTGATAGATGAGATGCCTTTTATCACTTGTACTTAGCAATTAGCAGCCAATTAATCAACACCCCCCTCTTGTGGTAAGTTGTGCTAACAACAGCACAGCAGTCATATAATTAAGAAACATTTAATCATCCTGTTCCCTTGCGACCCACTACTCAGGTTTTTAATGAGATTTTCTTTCTGTCTCCTTAGTTTCAAAATGCAACACATTACAGGGTACATGGAACCTATTTACATCAGTGCTTTTCTGCAAAGGAGCTTGCAATTAAATGTTCCTACTACATTCATAACACTGTAGGTTCAGATGCATTAAAAGTGCTTCACTGTCTTGCTGAACACTTCCTGTTATAGAGTGACAACACTCTGCCCCAGTCTCCCAACTGTGCGTCTGTGTTGTCACCCTGTTACATAGACTTCTGATAGAGTCTTCAAGCAGCACTGAGACATATACAGCATGGAGATCTGGAGAACAGCAAGTAGGTGTGTAGCGCTACCACCACAGGAGCCGCTGGATAGGATGGGCTTTCTGTTCTTTGCCTCGACCTCCTCAATGACTTTGGCCCCTCTGATACACTAGGCTAAGTTAACAAAGCTTGCAATATTACAGCAATCACTGAAGACAATACCAGGTACACAATAATAATGCTCTATCACGAAACAGACACCATACAAATTAGTAAAGGCAAGTCTCAATATATTCTCACACAAAATTATTATTGGTGCTTGTAAAGCGCTGTCAGTTTACGCGGCGATTTACACATACTGTTTGTATTGTACATTCACATCCGTCCCTGCCCTCAAGGAGCTTACAATCTAAGGTCCCTAACTCAAATTCATACAAACACATACTAGGGCCAATTTTACAGGAGCCAATTAATCTACCAGCATGTTTTTGGAGTTTGGGAGGAATCCATAGTACCTGGTGGAAACCCACAGAGGCACAGGCAGAACATGCAAACTCCAGGCAGGTAGTGCCATATGTGACGGGGGTCACTTTGGGCGGGGGGCTTGTGGAACCCAGCTTACCTTGGAGAGCTCTGGAAACTCCTTGTCCAGCTACCCCGGCCCCTCCTATGTGTAAGCTTTCTGTGTCTATTAGGGGCACAGGGTGACAGAGAACCCCAGTTGGGTCTGCACTAACCAGACTCACCGTTCAACCACACCGGACTCAGCATTTCATGTTACCTCAGTTATCTTGGGTTCTATATGTGTGGTTTGTGTTGAAAGAATGAAGGGGCTCTTTCACTTGGGATAGTAATACTTCTAAACAATATCCCTCAAGAAATATATGAAGATAAATAAATTCTACCTTTCCGACTGCTGGAGTATTGTATGAGCTTGGTACCGTAGACTGGTGTATACTTTTTAACAGATAATTTTAGGTGTGGCTGTATCCCATTGTTCTATTGTTTCTGTCTGCCTTGTGAGGAACCTTTTATGGGATGTATATATGGCTGATGTGCCCCGGTCATTCTCTGTGACACTGACATTGGAAATAACACTGTTTTCACTGACCATAAAGCACTTTGTTACCCAGATTTAAAGGGTGGATGCTGTCCCATGGTCCTAAGTTACCGGACAGTCACACTTCTCCCAGCCAGGCTTATGGAACCATTATTGGCAGCCATTGTTACCATGCCCGACTCCTCTTTACTGTTTGCATCATGTGTTTTAGCATGAAGACCAGGGACAGGGAGGAGCCCTCCCTGCTGATAAGATGGTCTACTGATAAGAAGTTTGAATGTACCTGTGTGTCTCTTGTTACTGAATGTAGTTTACCCGGCCCTGTGTCATTATGCAAAGAAGGGGGATTGTCCCCTGAGATGACTGCTCGGGTAATATTCAAGAAGCAGCAGAACAGGCACAGAAAGCACAGACCCACAGATAAAATGAAGCAGGGAGACCCTTGTACTACACGTCATCCTGTTCTCCAGCAAGAAAAATGGTGTGGTGCACCATTAGTGACATCTTTAAATCTCACAAGACTGCAGTCAGAGGCAGATGATGTTAGATGATCTCATACTGCAGATGAATTGCTATTTTTCAGTAGAAATTCAAATCAAATTGTAGATTTCTCAGGGTACTGCTTAGGCACAAATATCAGTTGTAGAAGTTACCTGTATGATAGCAAATTTTAATTTGCTTTGAGCTCAGGTCCACTGTAAAGCAGGCCTGCCTTGAGATAAATATGAGAGCTGTCATTTCTCTCTGCTTTCTTTAACCACTTCAGCCCCGGAAAAAATTTACCCCCTTCCTGACATGGCCCTTTTTTGCGATACGGCACTGCGTCGCTTTAACTGACAATTGCACGTTTGCAACGTTGTACCCAAACAAAATTGACATCCTTTTTTTCCCACAAATAGAGCTTTCTTTTGGTGGTATTTTATCACCTCTGTGGTTTTTATTTTTTGCGCTATAAACAAAAAAAGACAGACAATTTTGAAAAAAAGCAATATTTTTTACTTTTTGCTATAATAAATATCCCCAAAAAATATAAAAAAAAAATAATTTCTTCCTCAATTTAGGCCATTATGTGTTCTTCTACATATTTTTGGTAAAAAAAAATTGCAATAATCGTATATTGATTGGTTTGCGCAAAAGTTATCCTGTCTACAAATAGGGGATAGATTTATGGCATTTTTGTTATAAATTTTTTTTTGTAGCAATGGCGGCGATTTGCAATTTTTATCGTGACTGCGACATTGTGGCAGACAGACCGAACACTTTTGACACTTATACATTGACATTGACATTTATACAGCAATCAGTGGTATAAAAATGCACTGATTACTACAAGAAAAACAGACATGGAAGGCGCGCACACCTAGTGCGTTACCAGAGATAATTTAATAATAAGAAACTTTTGTATAAAAGTGAGTACTCACAAAATGCAACTGACAAAAGGCCATAAACACAGTGCATGGACATGCACAGAACACAGGGTACAGCTAACGCGTTTCAGGGGCGCACCCCCTTCCACAGAGCTTACCCCATCTGAGGAAGGCAGCATCCACCTAGTTCTGAGATACCATATATACCTTTCACACCATCATTTTATCTGACATCTGTTACTCCTCACCTTGGAAGACCTATTAGCACTGGAAGTGACTGTGTTTTATGCACTGATTATTGTGTAAATGTCACTGGCAGGGAAGGGGTTAAACACTAGGTGGCAATCAAGGGGTTAACTGTGTTTCCTCAGCGTGTTCTAACTGTAGGAGGGATGGGCTCACTAGAACATGACAGAGAACACTGCTCCTGATCACTGGGAGCAGTAGATCCCTGTCATGTTGCTAGGCAGAACAGGGAAATGCCTTGTTTACATAGGCATCTCCCCGTTCTGCCTCTCCATGCCATGATCGCGTGCCACCGGCGAACATCGAGTTCACGGGCACGCTTCCGCGGCGCGCGACGGGCGCGCGTCTGCTAGCCGCCGATGACGGAGTGACGTACGGGTACGTGGTTTTGTGCACCCATGCCGCTTTGCCGACGTATATCGGCGTGAGCCAGTCAGCAAGTGGTTAAATGATAGTTACTTGAGTGTTATGTGCACCCACTAGCTTTAATATTTTCTGGGGCATTGACCTGGAACAAATATCACAGAAAAGTCTTTATTTGAGTACACACTTCTGTATCAAGGAGATTAGCTTTTACCATGAATTTTTAAAGGCATATCATTATTTCAAAACCTCTTAGATTCCAAAAACACCTTTACCAAACTACCCCAATGCTAAAATGGGAAAGAGACATAGGTAGGCCTTTCAGCCATTCTCAATGGACTTTAGCATTAGCAACTAGCTACAAAGCATCACGGGCCTCCAACCTTTGGGAATTGATATTCAAAACAAACCTCAGATAGTACATCACCCCAAACCAAATTCACACCTATGCCCCATCTGTAGCACCTGCCTGTTGGAGAAAATGTGTGGAGACAGGCAACCTTTTGCACATTTTCTGGGAATGTAAGAAATCCTGAAATTCTGGGCAGACGTTTTTGCACTCATATGTAAAGTCACCAAAACTACAATAGCTCCATCACCAGAACTTGCCTTATTAAACATAGGAATTGAAAACTTCCCTTCCCAACTTCGATGTGTGACCACTCACAACCTTTTAGCAGCGGGACTCACCATCGCCAGACATTGGAAAACTGCAGACCCAATATTACTAACTGAGGTAATCTCCTCAGTTCATACACATGGTTCTTATGAAGGCATGTTTGCTTCCTCGGAAGGTAGACTAGTTACCATCAACAAAATGTGGACCCCCTGGCTTGAATGGTTCCAAAACAATCTATATAGAACTCCACTAATGCACTAGTGCTCATGTGACACCTTATAACTGTAGCAAGCAATAATCATGTTCTTCTCCTTGAGTGATGTATTTGTTCTGATATTCATGACTGCTTTGGAAAATGTTCGTATACTAAGTTACCTCATCTTTACTTGCCCATGTATTGTCTGTTTAACTAAAAATAATAAAAATTATTGAAATACAAGGAGATCAGCTTGACAGTTAGGCAACTACACTATATTATCAAAAGTATTGGGACGCCTGCCTTTACACACACATGAACTTTAATGGCATCCAAGTCTTATTCTGTAGAGTTCGATAATGAGTTGGCCCACTCTTTGCAGCTATAACAAGTTCAACTCTTCTGGAAGGGCTGTCCACAAGGTTTAGGAGTGTGTCTATGGGAATGTTTGACCATTCTTCCAGAAGCGCATTTGTGAGGTCCGACACTGATGTGGATGGGAAGGCTTGGCTCGCAGTCTCCGCTCTAATTCATCCCAAAGGTTTTCTATCGGATTGAGGTCAGGACTCTCTGCAGGCCAGACAAGTTCCTCGACCCTAAACCTGCTCGTCCATGTCTTTATGGACCTTGCTTTGTGTACTGATCCAAATCATTTGGTGGAGGGGGGATTATGGTGTAAGGATGTTTTTCAGGGGTTGGGCTTGGCTGCTTAGTTCCAGTGAAGGGAACCCTTATGCCGCGTACACACAACCAGTTTTGCTGTCGGAATAAACTCCAAAGGTTTCTCCAATGGAACTCCGACGGAATTCCATTCAAGCGGTCTTGCCTATACACGGTCAAACCAAAGTCTGACCAAAGTCCAACCGTCAAGAACACGGTGACGTACAACACTTACGACGGGACTAGAAAAATGAAGTTCAATAGCCAGTAGCCAATAGCTTCCGTCTCGTCCTTGCTTCAGAGCATGTGTCGTTTTTAGTCCGTCGGAACAGCATACAGACGAGCGGTTTTCCCGATAGGAATTGGTTCCGTCGGAAATATATAGAACATGTTCAATTTCTAGGTCTGTCAGAATTTTCGAAAAAAAAACTCTGTTGAGGCATACACATGATCGGAATAGATGATGAAAAGCTTCCGTCCTCCTTTTTCTGTCGGACATTCCGCTCGTGTGTACGCGGCTTTAAGGCATCAGCATGCCAAGACATTTTCCACAATTTCATGCTCCCAACTTTGTGGGAACAGTTTGTGGATGTCCCCTTCCTGTTCGAACATGACTACGCACCAGTGCACAAACAAGGTCCATAAAAACATGGATGAGCGAGTTTGGGGTTAAGGAACTTGACTGGCCTGCACAGAGTCCTGACCTCAAACCGATAGAACACCTTTGGGATGAATTAGAGCAGAGACTGCAAGCCATGCCTTCTCATCCAACATCAGTGCCTGACCTCACAATTGTGCTTCTGGAGGAATGGTCAAACATTCCTATAAACACACTCCTAAACCTTGTTGACAGCCTTCCTAGAAGAGTTGAAGCTGTTATAGCTGCAAAGGGTGGGCCAACTCAACATTGAACCCTACAGACCAAGACTGGGATGCCATTAAAGTTCATGTGCGTGTAAAGGCAGGTGTCCCAATACTTTTGGTAATATAGTGCAGCATTTTCAGAAGGAGAATTCAGCAATAGCATACTATGTGAATTTCTTTAATAAATAGTGGGAGTATATATAGGGCCTACAGTCTACAGTGGCACATTCTCAATAGGAGTGTTCACCTTGTGATGATGGCATCTGACTTCCACTGCAGTGTGCATGGTGAACCTTGCCAACACTCCAGGAAGAACAAAGTGTATTATTGGGGCAGGCTTTTACATAGGGGTGATCTATGTCTTTAATGGGAAGGAGAGTATAGATGAGAAATTCCTGTCTTTCTATATTTCAGTTCAAATGACTGGATGATTAAATTGAACTACGCCTAAATTTAGTAAATCATCCCCACAATGTCATTCAAGTTTTTGCAACATAGCACTATTTAGGCACCGATAGCATGGCCCTGTTCAGCCAGGGGTAAGATGGCATCATGCAAACACTCACAACACGGCATTGTTTGAGCTCTTGGTGACATGATACCATCATCTCCCTGTGTAGTGTACGTTTCTTTTTCTTCTTTCTTCATTTTTAACTGCCTAGTTGCTAAAGGGTTACCAGACAATTTTTTCATTGGTTGTAATAAGTTCAGTGGAATATATATCATTATTTGGCATAGGTAAAGAATATTTATCATGTTGGTTTCTGTGGGTTACAAGACAAGACTAAATACTTGGCATGATTGCATAGACATAGATCTTTTATGGTTGGTTGCTATGGAACATGCATTGTTTAAGTAAAATTAATAAATGTAGTTGCTTGTTAAGGGGCATGCAATGTCAGCTCATATTTATACATGTGAGGCTAATTTACTTCATTAGCCATAATAACTAATAAAGGGTTTGTGTAGATATGCAAATGTATCAGGCTTAAGGTACATTCACTGCTTCTTGGAGTTAACTTGGTGGTACTTCTGACCTCCTGCTAAGCTGCTTCAAACTACTATTGCATTCTCTTTAACTTGGACGTGAACAAATGCTCATGTATACAGGCCCTTAGTCTTAGAACTTGGAAAAACCTGGCCCTGACTGGTTGCTATCAAACTGTTGCTGTTGGGATAACCCCCCTTTTCCCACTTCTAGGCCTGTCACTTTTAATTACGCCCCCTAAACAATCCTATTTAGAGCACAGCCCCCAAGACACTATACTGGTGACATTTTCCAAGGCCTAGAAAAATTTGAGCCTCAAAGGTTTGCAAAAACCTTAATTACATCTCCTCAATAATTCATTTTAGTGCAATACACCGGAGTATCAAAGGGGCACTGCACAAGGTACTAAGGGTCTGAGTTGACCGGCTTTGGAGTTGTGTTGATGGCATCAGTTAGTCATCAGTTTGAGATGTTTCTCAGATCACTCAGACTTCATTGACATATTCATGTGATCTTTAGTTGACCTCCTTAAGACTGATAATGAGCTAAGGTTTGGGCCAAACCCATGATAGCAGGGTCTAAGCCCAATCAGCTGTGGACAGGGAATTCCCTGCAGCTTCACATAACCAAGAGGTGGGGATGCTGGTGGCATCATTGACCTAATATGACCATATGACCAATGATGTCACCAGAATCCCCACCTCTTTTTGTGTGCAGCTGTGGGGCGGTGAATTCCCGGACCCAAACCTTAGCTTATCACTAGTTGTGACCTGCATGCATTTTTTTGTTTAATTATTGTTTTTATTAAGGAATAGAAATTGGAAATACACGGTACAATGTATTACAATCCATACAAGGAAAAAGTATATGGGTGGGGAAGCATGTTATGTCTTATTACAACAAGTATTTATAAGGGTATTGTAACCACTAGCGTTACACAAAGACTTTTAATAAGTTGTCAATAGAGTATTCGTCCTATCAAATATAATATGAATATTCGTGTCTTGGCCACATTATGATTATAAATTGACAGAGTACCATTTAAAATCTGAAACATAATAAGTGTTGAGTACCAGAAAAAAAGTGTAGAAAGAGTGGAGGAAAAATAGTAGGGTTGGGGGGGGAGAAGAGGGTAGAGAGGGGGGGAGGGGATTGCCCCAGGTCCGGACTCCTGCTATACACTGTTAACCTTCTAAAACAATTTACTTAGGGTCTGACATAATTTCCGCAAATGCAGATGTGTATTTAAAGGCAAACCAGCAGGACCATATTTTTCTAACATAATCAGATTTATTTCTAAGGGAGAGGGTGAGATCCTCCATATAATATATGCGATCAACTTCCATTAGCCATTGGCGTAGGGTAGGTATATTTTTTTGTTTCCAGAATCTGGGGATAAGTGCTTTAGCGGCATTAAGAAGGTGGGGAGTTATAGATTTCCTATACGACCCTACTGATTTGCCTGTACAATGTAATAATACAACGAATGGATCATTAGGAACCTCATATCCTTGAATCTCTTTGATCCAGTGAAGAATGGTCAACCAGAATGGTCGTATCAGCGGGCAGGACCACCAGATGTGGGCGTGGGTCGCATGTTCCCCACAGCCCCTCCAACATAAGGGGGTGATGTGAGGGAAGTATTTATGAAGAAGTGCTGGCGTATAGTGCCATCTTGTTAGGAGTTTATAGTTTACTTCAGCTGTGTTTGTGGCCGAGGAAGAAATATGAGACATTATGAGGATAGTGGACTTTTGGGTTGGAGATAGTTCTTTCTGAAGTTCCTTTTCCCAGTTATGTAGGAAAGCCGGATCTCCTGCAGAGTTTTGTGTTTGCATTATTTGGTAGAAGTGGGAGATAGGTCTCTCCACTGGTTGTGGTTCGGCCAGAGCAGCTTCAACAGGTGTCAGTTCAGTAAGAGGCCTAATGGGTTTAGGGAGGGAGTGAACAAAGGCCGCAAGTTGCCTGTATCTCCAGTGATCCATAGGAGTAGCCACCGAGTCTTGTAAAATTGTATTCATGGGGGTAATTCCCGTCGAGGTAGTGACCTGGTGTAGCTGGGTCGCCGTTCCCAGGGTCCATGTATGGGTTTTGGGGTCTGGGTTCCCTGGCGGGAAGTAGTTATGACCTGTCAGTAGCATGAGGGGAGAATTATAAGGCCAATTATTTGTTTTGCAGAGAGTGTCCCACATCGCAAGGGTGGAATGAGTGAGCGGGGAGGTCTTGGATGATAAGGTTCTACATTTCGAAGGAACCCATAGTTGCGTAAAGAGATCAGAGCCACTTAACTCAATTTCCAGTTCCACCCAAAGCTTAGATGTTTTGTGGAATCTCCAATCAGAGATTCTGGTTAAAATGATCGCCAGGAAATACTTTTTAAAGTCTGGTAAGGCCAGGCCTCCTTCTCGTTTAGATCTGTTGAGAAGGAGTCTGGCAATCCTTGGGCGCTTTCTGTTCCATACATATTTGCTAACCAGCGATCTCAATATTGTAAAGAAACCTATTGGTATCCCAAATGGGATCATTTGAAATAGAAACAGCAACCTGGGTAGTATATTCATCTTAATAACCCCTATCCTCCCTAGCCAGGAATGGGCCATCTGAGACCATTTTTGTAAGTCGGTTTTAATCGTGTTTAAAAGAGGTAAAAAGTTTGAGCGGAACAGGGCGTCAGGGTTCGGGGTGAGATAAATACCTAAATATTTCATTTTATGTGCCTGCCAGCTAAAGGGAAAGGAACTTTTCAATTGGGAGGCAGTCTGTGCGGGGATAGATATATTTAGTATTTCTGATTTGGACATATTGATTTTAAAATTGGAGATGATTCCATACTTAGCGAATTCCGACATGAGATTAGGGAGAGATATGAGAGGTTGTTGTACGTAGAACAAAATGTCGTCTGCGTATGCGGCATATTTGTGTTCGGTTGGTCCTATAGTTATCCCGTGTATAGAGGGGTTATGTCTCACCGTGGACAAAAAGGGCTCAAGTGATAGGGCGAATAAAATAGGTGAAAGAGGGCAACCCTGTCGAGTGCTGTTGTGTAAAGTAAATGGGGCGCTAAGGGTGCCGTTCACTCTCAATTGGGCCGTAGGAAAAGTGTACAGTGCCTTTATTTGGGACAGTAAGGGAGCTCTAATGCCCAAGTGGGTCAGTGTTGCCAAGAGGAAGTCCCAGTCCACCCTATCAAACGCTTTTTCAGCATCTGTTGATAATAAGAGGGTGGGCTGGGACGACCCACGGACGTGCGTTATTAGCGATAGGGTACGAAGGGAGTTGTCCCTTGCCTCCCTACCCGGAATGAATCCCGTCTGGTCGGAAGTGACCCATTGCGGGAGCAGGGGGAGGAGTCTGTTCGCTATAGCTTTAGCATAAATTTTGGCATCAATGTTCAACAGTGAAATAGGGCGATAACTTCCACATGCACTAGGATCTTTGCCAGTTTTAGGAATAACAGTTATGTGTGCATGGGTAGTTTCAGGTCTGAGGAGCTCACCGTCGGGAATCGCGTTAGCATAAGAGGTTAAGTGCGGGAGTAAAATATCTGCAAATTTACGGTAGTACGCTACAGTAAAACCGTCTGGGCCCGGGGCCTTACCATTTGCCATGGCTTTTAATGCAACACGTAATTCTGCAATAGTGAGCTCCCCATCCAGAGTGTCAAGTATATCAGATGGCAGTCTGGGTAGGTTAGCTTGAGCTAAGTATTCCCTAATGAGCTTAGTCTTAGTGTCTTGATCTGTTACTGAGTGTTGGACGTGATATAAGTGTTGATAAAACTCCCGAAATTCTTTGGCAATTGATGGTGTATCATGAACCAGATCGTCTGCAGAGTTTTTGATTTTAGCTATGAAGGTGGCTGTTTTCTTTTGTTGCAGTGAACGTGCCAATAGTCTACCCGGTTTATTACCCCATTCATAGAAACTTTGGGCCACTATGCGAGCTTGTTGTTTTTGTTCTATGTGGAAGAGGGACTTTAATTCTTCCCTTTTCAGAGTCAAGCTATGAAATACCGCTTGAGATTGGTTCGCTTTATGTAATTGTTCGAGGTCCTTAATCTCATTTAGCAACTTAGATTGTTGAAATAATTGTTCCTTCTTTTTCCTAGATCCCATTTCTATGAGCTTCCCTCTAATATGGGCCTTGTGCGCCTCCCATAGTGTGCCTGCTGAAATGTCAGGGTGTTTATTTTCGGCAAAGTAAAGGGATAAACTCTCGCCTATTTGTTTTCGATCTATTTCCTCTTCTATGAGGTGCTCGTTAAGCTTCCAATTGGGAGACCTGTGTGGTAGGGAGGGGACTTTAATGGTTAGTGTGATCGGGGCATGATCTGATAGGGGAGATGAGTCAATATGAGTGTTAATAGGGAGTGAGAGATGGTGGTGATCAATGAGAAAAAAGTCTATTCTAGAATAGGTGTGATGGACCTGCGAAAAATGGGTATAGTCTTTCGCCCGCGGGTGCATAATTCTCCAAATGTCAACCAACTGGGATTCGTGTAGGCGTTTGCGAATAAACAGTAAACGTTTATGTGAGATATTGGTTCTACCTTTAGATGTGTCTATGGCAGGTTCTAACGGGGTATTAAAATCGCCAGCAAGGAGGATACATCCGCGTGCGAAATCTCTAAGTTTTGTGAGAGTGGAGGCAATGAAGCCTGCTTGGTCGCGATTAGGTGCATATAGGGTTGCCAGAGTACATGTCATACTACCCAAGCTGCCTCTAATGAACAGAAAACGTCCAAGTGGGTCGCTTAACATGGTTTCAAATGTGAACGGGGTGCCCCTGTGAAGCCCAATGGCCACACCTTTAGCTTTATGTACATCCGATAAACTATAATACCACATGGGGTATTGTGGGGAGTAAAGTTTCACCCGTGTGGAGTGAGTAAGGTGGGTCTCCTGCAGGAAAACAATGTCTCCCCGCAGGCGACCCAGCTCCCTGTATAAGTTGTGTCTTTTCCTCGGTGCATACAGTCCCCGTACATTAAAAGAGATAAGATTTACCTTAGCCATGGAGACCAGCAAGGGAGCCCACGTTCACTGTATTCTGAGGGGCCGGACCTGGGGTGGGTGGGAGGAGTTGGAGAGGGAGATGGGCAAGGTGGGGGGGGGGTGGGAGAAAAAGACAGGTAAAGTTATAAGAAAGAGAAAGAATAAAGAACAAACATCATCCATTACCAAATGAAATGTAGACCGCTCAGGGGGGTGGTCAAAAAGTGCACGCATAGAGCTGCGGTGCATGGTGGGGCACACCGACGGCAGAACACCCCCGCACCCGTTGCCCAAATAAGAGCTGGGGAGCGGGGATGCCAGCCAACGCTGCACCCCATAAACAGGGGGGTGAAGGTCTCCGTGCATATGCACACGGAGACTAAGTTTGGCGTGAACGTCATCGGATTGCTCCGGCGCCAACACAAAAACATTCCGAAGTGATAGATGCAGGCAACAAGGCACTCATGGCGTGCCACGACCGGAGTAGCCCGGTCATGTCAGGCCGGACGCCCAGCTACCCGGAAGATACCACATATAACACCTGTAAATTAAGAAAAACCCCATAACGGGGTAACATGGATATATAAAAAAACAAACAAGAAAAACAAGGAAAAAAGGACCCAAAAAATAAAATATAAAAAGGACGTGGCAAAAAATTGTCGTTACCACGCCGTGTAAACATACGGTTGTGGGTTTGAACCATAAACATCAGAGCCTGTGTTATTGCCAGGCTACATAAAACCCACTAAAAGGCAGATGTGACTCTGGTCGGTCAACTGTAGAGAGGGCAAGGAACTTGGGCCATCCTTTTCATAGTGTCAACTCATTTCTGGCGAGCCTCCAGATGCTGAAGAGCGATTTTTACGGTCGACCTTTTGCCATCTTGATTCGGCGTTCGCGGGCAGGGGTGGGATGTGATCTTGCCAGCCAGGGAGCTCCGGTGGGGAGATGTTAACATCCATACAGAATTTTTCCAGTTCCTCGGGGAATCGGAGAATAGCAGTCTTACCATCCCTGTTAGCAATCAGTGCAGCCGGGAACCCCCATCTGTATTTAATCGAGGCGGATCGTAATTTCTCCGTCAAGGGGCGCAGGGCTCTACGGCGTTCCAGAGTTTCCCTGGCAAGATCTGGGAAAAAAGATAGCATGGCGCCGTCAAAATCCAGTGAAGCAGCATCTCTAGCTTTTTTCATGATGAGTTCTTTTTCCTCATAGTAATGAATCCTGCAAATGACATCGCGGGGGACATCTGAAGAGAGATTCCGGGGTCGGAGGGCCCTGTGCGTTCGATCTATTTTCAATGGGTAGTCTGCGGCCTGGCCCAGTAAGCTGTTGAATATGCCCCGAATGGAAGGGAGAAGATCCTCATCCCCAGTAGCCTCCGGTAGGCCTCTGATCCGGATATTATTCCGCCTATTGCGGTTCTCCTGATCCTCGATTTTATACAGCGCCATTCTGTGTGCTATAGTAAGTGCGCGGGTAGAGTTTTGCAAGTGTCTAATGGCCGCCGCGTGGCGATCAAGACGCTGTTCCGACTCTTCTACTCTCTCTAAGACATGTGAGAGGTCGGCGCGGACTGCGGACACCTCCTTCTTAATGGCACGTTCTAGGCCTGATAACATGGAGGCCAGTTCAGCCTTAGTTGGGAGATCGCTTACCAGTGCCTCTACCCCTGAACGTCTGGGGGAGTCCTCCTCTCCATCCGAGCCGGCCGAGGATACCGGAGAGCGGTGTCTGTGTTCAGGCCTGCGTCGGGGGGCGGATCCCGCACCAGAGCCCACGCCGCCAGGAGAGCGGCCTAGGCCGTCCATGTCCTCCGGATCCTCTGGTTCTGCGGACAGGAACCGTTTGATCGACCCCACGGCAGCTCCTTTTTTAGGCAAAGGTTTTCCGGACCTCTTCCGCATCTTTATATGATGGCTGGGAGTGAGCAGAGCAGTAAAAGTGCTGATAATAGTGTGTCGGCGCCGGAGCACGAGAGAGACACGTCCTCACCGCTGCACAGCTAAACCACGCCCCGACCTGCATGCATTTGACCTGCTTCATAGATGGGAATTCCAACCCTGTTTGATGTGAACAAAAACCCATATAGGCCCTAGAATAGGTTTGTTAAGCAACTCAATAAAAATATTAATTGCAACTACTATAATCCTACAATTATTTATCCCTGATAAAGTTACCAGAAAATATCAACTGCAAAATGATGTTTTAGCGTAGAATTTATGAGCTATAGAACAGTCTGGGGTCCCATTTAGTTAAAATGATTAAACTGCCTAGAGATCATGAAGAAGAAATATGAGACCCACATGTGTTTCAATAAACACTTTTTAGCAATGCCTGCCATAAACGATCATTAGAATTACTCAGCTCAGTCATACGGCATGTGCTAATTGGCAATGTTCCATACAAGCTGTCATTTTTTTCTTCTCACTTCTTCTTAGTGGCTCAGGGCTAGTGACATTGCTGTTGGGATAGTTTCTCTCGGTGAAGGGGGTGGGGTGGGGGGTGCTCAGCCAGTGTGGGGCTTTAACCACAAATGCCCAGTGTTGGAAAGAAGGAAGCCGAAATAGGAAAAAAATATCACAACTTGTGTATTTTGTTCATGATGATGTCTCAGTCCTGAGCAGGAGGCAAGAGAAAGCTGAGAATCTTGTCCCATGTTGCCTAATGAAACAAATTAAACATACACTCACCGGCCACTTTATTAGGTACACCTGTTCAATTGCTTGGTAACACAAATTGGTAATCAGCCAATCACATGGCAGCAACTTATTGCCTTTGGGCATCTAGATGTGGTGAAGATGACTTGCTGAATTTCAAACAGAGCATCAGAATGGGGAATAAAGGGGATTTAAGTGACTTTGAAGGTGACATGGTTGGTGATGCCAGAGGGGCTGGTCTGAGTATTTCAAAAACTGCTGATCTACTCTGATTTTCACGCACAACCAGCTCTCGGGTTTACAGAGAATGGTCCTAAAAAGAGAAAATATCCAGTGAGCGGCAATTGTGTGGACAAAAATGTCTTGTTGATGTCAGAGGTCAGAGGATAATGGGCAGACTGGTGCAAGATGATAGAAAGACAACAGTAACTCAACTAACCACTCATTACAACCAAGGTATGCAGAATACCATCTCTGAATGCACAACACATCAAACCTTTAAGCAGATGGGCTACAGCAACAAAAGACCACTCTGGGTGCCACTCCTGTCAGCTAAGAACAGGAAACTGAGGATACAATTCGCACAGGCTCACCAAAATTGTACAATGGAATATTGGAAAAAACGTTTCCTGGTCTGATGAGTCTCGATTTCAACTGTAACATTCAGATGATAGGGTCAGAATTTGGTGTAAACAACATGAAAGTATGGATCCATCCTGCTTTATATGAACGGTTCAGGCTGGTGGTGTGGGGGATTTTTTTTGGCACACTTTAGGCCCCTTAGTACCAATTGGGCATCGTTTAAATACCACGGCCTACCTGAGTATTGTTTCTGACCATGTCCATCCCTTTATGACTACAGTGTACCCATCTTCTGATGGCTCCTTCCAGCAGGATAATGCACCATGTCACAAAGCTCAAATCATCTCAAACTGGTTTATTGAACATGACAATGAGGTCACTGTACTCCAATGGCCTCCACAGTCACCAGATCTCAATCCAATAGAGCACCTTTGGGATGTGGTGGAACTGGAGATTTGCATCATGGATGTGCAGCTGACAAATCTGCAGCAACTACGTGATGCTATTATGTCAACATGGACCAAAATCTCAGAGGAATGTTTCCAACACCTTGTTGAATCTATGCCACGAAGAATTAAGACAGTTCTGAAGGCAAAAGGGGGTTCAACCCGGCACTAGCAGTGTGTGCCTAATAAAATGGCCAGTGAGTGTATAGAGCAGTATAAGACATGTGCAGTGTTTATATTTCCTGACTCGTACATTTGGTTAATGTCCGGGGCTTGGACCTGACCTTTTAACACTTAACCAATGACAAATCAAACTGCTCAAGTGCCTATAAACACAATAAAGTCTACTTCCAAGATACATACACATATGGCTGATCCTTTTTCATAATCTCATAATACGGTTACTGCTTTAAAAAAAAAAAAAGATGTTTTAATTACAGATTAAAAAAAAAAGATTTAAAAAGTTTTAATTCATTGCACAGTGCTGGAAGTTTCAACACTGAAAGCTTCCTAAACAAACAGACCAAGGTTAGTGATTCCTGATGCTTTCACTTTATCCAGTCACCAACCTGGCAGTGAATTGGTGGTTGAGTAGAATTACATATATTGGCTGGTAAACGAATACTTATATACGTATCTTGAAGGAAATTTTAACTCAAGGACAAAAAATGTAAACAACTGCAGCTCACCAATCCTCTGGTGGTGACCACATTGTTCAGACTAAAAACCTTGTGTAGCCAGGGCTGGCTATTATGCCTAAAATCCAGAGACATTTTCTGTGTTATTAATGTGAGGTTGGCTCCCTCTAGTGTTTGCTGGACTCTATGTGTCAATTTCCTTTTTCCTGTGTGAAGATTTAGAGAAAAGCATCATGGGATGTGTAGTTCAGAATGCTGAAGTGACTATGCCAGCAGGACAGATCTGAACTACAATTAACAGAATCCTTAGTGGACAGAACAGATTGCTGGGAGAGAATATAAAAGAGGTTTGCTCAGGCCTATATCAGCCTCCCTTCTGCTGATGATTTGCGGCCTATACGGCGGGAAGTCGGACAGCTATACCCAGAGGGATCTCTGCGGGCAGCATCGCTTCTTCAGTGCAGCGGACCGGAGGGTGTTTCAGCTCTTCCAGAGACGCCTGCAATTAAGATATCAGTGGGCTGCAGTGTGGCGCGGTGGAAGCCATTACCCAGGGCCAAGAAACAGAGAGTTCCGGCTGGAGTCTTCTCATCATCCTCATCATTACCAGCTTCATCTGAGTTCCAGAGTGGTGCGCGGGCATAGCCCATGTCATAGTTAAGGACACTACTTTCAGACATCATTTATAAAGTTCAGCTGGTGGTATTTGTAGTTCCACAGAAGTTAAATCTTATGTTATAACAAACACTGAAAGCAGACAGCTATACCCAGTTCACATTATTTATTCCAGTATCTATATTGGATAACACCATTAGGATTATAAAGAAGGAAGATATAATACAACAAGGATAAACCAAGAGCCTGCTCAATTTGCTATACTCTGTCATCCAGGATTAATTTATTTACAGCATAAAGAGGCTAGCTGAAGATATCTGGATTTCAAGGAATACCCTTTTACTTTTTTTCTCATCTGTCTTGATTGCACTGGACTGCATTTAAAAAGGGAGCCACCCTGTTTGAATATAACAGTTTGCATATTGTTTCCTTCATATCGTGCAGAATTTACAGGCCTGTGAGTTGAGGAAGCAGAAGGGAGAAACCTGACACAGAAGACGTAGTGTCAGTTGTCTACCCTACTGTTAACCTGTTCACATAGGTTTCTGTGATTGGGTTAATATTGGTGTTCATTTACAACAAATGGAACTTTTCATCATTATCCACTTTAAGACCGGGCCTCTTTTTCAGACTCAGTGTTTACAAGTCAAAAACACGTTTTTTGCTAGAAAATTACTTAGAACCCCCAAACATTATACATTTTTTTTCTAACATCCTAGAAAATAGAATGACGGCCATTGCAATACTTTTTGTCACACCGTATTTGCGCAACGGTCTTACAAGCGCACTTTTTTGGGAAACAAATTCACTTTTTTTAATTAAAAAATAAGACAACAGTAAAGGTAGCCCAATTTTTTTTATATTGTGAAAGATAATGTTACACCGAGTAAATTGAAACCCAACATGTCATGCTTCAAAATTGCGCTAGCTCGTAGAATGGCGTTAAACTTTTACCCTTAAAAATCTCCATAGGCGACGTTTAAAAAATTCTACAGGTTGCATGTTTTTAGTTACAGAGGAGGTCTAGGGCTAGAATTATTGCTCTCGCTCCAACGATCGCGGCGATACCTCACATGTGTGGTTTGACCACCGTTTTCATATGCGGACGCTACTTACGTATGCGTTCGCTTTTGCACGCAAGCTCGTTGGGACAGGGTGCTTTAAAAAATTTTAAATTTTTTTTCTTATTTATTTTATTATATTTTATTTATTTTTACACAGTTTTTTTTTTTAAATTTGGGTCACTTTTATTCCTATTAAAAGGAATGTAAACATCCCTTGTAATAGAAAAACGCATGACAGATCCTCTTAAATATGAGATCTGGGGTCAAAAAGACCTCAGATCTCATATTTAGACTAAAATGCAATAAAAGAAAAAACATTTTTGTCATTTGAAAAAAATGACAATAGAAAAATGTGCCTTTAAGACGTATGGGCAGAAGTGACGTTTTGACGTCGCTTCCGCCCTGCTATGGTATGGAGACGGGTGGGGGCCATCTTAGCCTCACTCGTCTCCATACCCAGCCATTGACAGGTCCCGATCGCCTCCGCCGCTGCCGATGGCTCCGGTAAGCAGCGGAGGGCATGGGAGAGTGGCGGGATGGGGGCCCCTCTCCCTCCGGCGAATCCGCCGCAGAGACCACCATTATTGTTAACCAAACCGCCGCCTGGAGATGGATACCTCGTGTAACGAAACGTCCCCACTCCGCTTGAGTGCTTTCGTCATATACCACTTTCTCCCAGTCTGAATACAGATATCAGATATTCCAACCGCTCACAACCACAAAACACGACGATGCTTGTTTAGCTGCTGAACATGAACTCCTTTATTTAAGATGACACACAAATATATACAGCAGGCTCACAATACAACTGTAACCAGAAACCTAATTAACATGAGCTAATTAACTAATCCCTTAAAGCAGCCAATGTGACTCCGTGCCTTCCTAAGCATTGTTATGATTAATCAGGATTTCACTACAGGTCAGACTTGTCACCGAGCTTCACACATTAGTATAAACACAGGACACCTTCTCACAATAGCAGGAGCTAATTATAAATAACAATACGAGCAGTGATCTCCCCCTTCCTCAGCCTAGTAGGCAACAAACTTTAGTAGGAGTAGACTGTTCGGCTCCTACCCAGTTCTAGAGGCCAATGTGATCAGCTCTCTCAACTAACATGTTGAGTTCAGAATCAAACAAGCCAAGAATATCTTTACATATATCCTGGGAGATATTGTGGATAAGTATTACTGTCCCATTTTAAGTAATCCAAGATATATTTTCTCAGTCACCCCTTGCCAGGATGGCACAGGGTGACTTCGACATAAGAGGTGCATGGGGAGTTGAAACATGGGTTTCCCAACCTTTCCAAGGGATTCTTAGTTCCACGGACCCTCCTGTCACACCTCTCCCCTTTCGGCAGAAGACTAACACAGGAGGAGACCCCAAACGGGTTGACTCCGAAGTTAGTCTATAGTTCCAGTCCTCTAATGCCTGTACCCACACAGTACCCCAAACAAATTGTTCCAAACAGAGCATTACTCACCCAGCCAACCTCTGCCTCTCTCATAGAACATACCCGCTGCTGGGGGGAAGTGCGGACTGGTCCTTCCCCCTGGAGTCTCTTTAGCCGCAGGGGAGAAGACAGGGTAGCTGGGCTCAGTCCGTCATGCTGTTGGGCATCTGGGCCAACTGCCCAGCATCCCTGGGGTATACAGGTGGAGACTGAAGTCCCATCCACCTTTACGGCAAATCCGTCCTCTATTAGTTGAGGGCAGAGTCCAGCAGCACTCTGCCCTGTTGCCAGCCCTTTTGCTGGAAAACCCACACCATCTGCTCCGGCTAACTTTTGGGGAGGGAGGCCGACTGCGCCGGTTCCCTGGAACTCTGTAGTTGTTGTCAGTGCTGGACAGAGTTTGGTAGTACTCTGCCCGCTTGCCAACACTTCTGCTGGGTTTATGCTAGTGGAGACAGTAGGCCTATCCACCAACTCCAGATCAAGCTGCAGTTGTGAGGTGCCGATTGCATTCTCTCCTTGGGTCCTGATCTGCTGATCAGGAGTGACCGCCACCTCCTCACCCTGGGCCTCCGGAACTGCCGCAGGTGTGGGGCAGAGGTCTTGGACCCTCTGTCCAGTTGCCAGTGCTTTAGCTGGGTTGGTGTCATCATTCTGGGGCGCTGTCTGCTGTTGGAACTCCCTTTCACTGGTATTGTCTCCCAGGTGCACAAACCCTTGTTGGGGAGGGGAAATGGCTGCTCTCCTCCCCGCATCTCTGAAATCCACTGGGAAAGAGGAACCATCACCTTCTCACCTCAGGCCTCCGAAACTGCCACGGGTGTGGAGCAGGGGTCTGCAGTACTCTGTCCTGCTGCCAGTACTTGAGCAGGTGATGCATAATATATAACATCCTCTGATGAACAGTCCATTAAGTCCATACATTCTGTAATCTGTGGCTGGAGAGATGAGCCGACTGCCCAGGCTCCCTGGAACTCCACAGCTGTTGCCGGTGCTAGGCAGAACACAATGAAGTTTGGCCCTAATAACAGCTCTTCTGCTGGAGGCTCATCCGGTTGTTCTTCCTCAGCAGAAAAGTCTATCAAATCCCCTGTCTCTGCAACTGGTGTCTAGGGATAGAGGTCCACCATCTCCTGTCCGTGGAACCCAGAAAATGCTATCGGTGCTAGGCAGAGGTTAGCAGAGCTCTTCCCAGTTGTCAGCACTTCAGCTGTGGGGATGGCAGTCTCCAGATTTTCCACTGCCGATTCTCTGGCATGCTGCTGGACAGGCACATTCCTCCATCCAAGATCATCCCATGCAGAAACAGGATCATCAAGGTCAGTCAGCACTTGCTGCATCCGCCATAAGACCTCCGCATCTATAGCTGCGGGGGCAGGTAGGCAAAGCACACTGTTACTCTGCCACACTGCTGACTCTTCAGCCAGATTTCAGAGATGTCAGCTGGTATTTCTCCCAGGCAAAGGCAGCCCAGACCTGGCGCTGAGCAGAGTCTAGCAGCCGCCTTTAGGCGATCTCCAGCTCCCATTTCTGAACGGCCAGAAACTCTATATCTTCCAGTTCCCAGTGCACTTTGGAGATATTCAGTAGCCCTTCTCTGAAATCCATGATTTCGTCCAACTGCCACTCCAAATCACTCCCAAAGTTAGGGTCCCCTGTCAGCTTCACATACAACAGTCCCAGACCGCTGTAGCCAAAGCCTTCCATTGGGCTGTCATTCGCTATCCAAGGGCATGCTTGGGATACATGCCACCGGAGGGCTCTGTAGCTCTCATCCAGCCGCATCTCTGCCGAGACCAGCCTGCTTAATTCAGCTGTCTGCTCCTTGTGCGGTTTTCTCCAAAAACAGCACCCGCAATCCATACTGCGACCCATACCTTTCCTGGGTGGAGGGGAGAACTTTTCCCTGGTGTCGCTACTCATGGGCTAGCGCTTCCTTCCAGAGTTCGCAGCGGATAGAATCAAACCATCTGAGCAGGACCTGCTCTGACACTGGTCCTCTGTGCTGTATCTGAATCTCTCGCAACCTCCTTCTGAATTCCTCTTCCATGGTGGCTGGTATCTGTACCTCCCCTCTCCTCTCCTGCTATCCAGACCTTGGATCCAGGTGGAGGTTTGGATGTCCCAGACTGCAGGAAGCATCCCGCTGCTTGCCACCAATGTAACGAAATGTCCCCACTTCGTTTGAGTGCTTCCGTCATATACCACTTCCTCCCAGTCTGAATACAGATATCAGATATTCCAACCGCTCACAAGCACAAAACAAGACGATACTTGTTTAGCTGCTGAACATGGACTCCTTTATTTGAGATGACACACAAATATATACAGCAGGCTTACAATACAACTGTAACCAGAAACCTAATTAACATGAGCTAATTAACTAATCCCTTAAAGCAGCTGAAGTGACTCTGTGCCCTCCTGAGCATTGTTATGATTAATCAGGATTTCATTACAGGTCAGACTTGTTATCACCGAGCTTCACACTAGTATAAACACAGTACACCTTCTCACAATAGCAGGAGCTAATTACAATTAACAATACAAACAGTGACCCCCCCCCCCTCCTCAGCCTAGTAGGCAACAAACTATAGTAGGAGTAGACTGTCCGGCTCCTACCCAGTTCTAGAGGCCAATGTGTTCAGCTCTCTCAACTAACATGTTGAGTTCAGAATCAAACAAACAAGGGTGACTTAGACAGAAGAGGTGCACGGGGAGCTGAAACATTGGTTTCCCAACCTTTCCAAGGGATTCTTGGTTCCACGGGCCCTCCTGTCACACCTTGGTTGTGGCAGCAGCTGCTGCCATTACCGAGATATCCCTCTTCAAAGTCAGGACGTATATAGTCGTGCGGTGGTCGGTAAGTGGTTAAACTGCTTCTTTGATAATTATAGATAAAACAGTTGTGTATGTAGGAGTGTTTCTTACTAACTGTCAAAGTTGGCATATACTTATTTTGTGTTCTAATTGATACAGTAAACATATTTGAACTGTTTCTTTAATACTGTGTGAGTCTCTACTTACTACTACAGTTGGTAAGATGACAGAACCCAGGGTGTCAGAGGTAATGGAGGATTTGTAGAGTCAAGTTAATCAATGGGGTACAGAGTCAATTAGCAGCCCTCATGGGGGTACCGCTACATTTGGAGGTCCCACCAAGATACCCCATCTGGGACACTCAAGCAAGTTAGGTGACGTTTCCAGGGTAGAAGAGAATATGGACCCAGTCACCGCCACTGACTGGGGCGGAGAACATGGGAGCCGTTGGAGCTAACCACAGTTCTGAAACTGCCAGGAGTCTGGTGGTTCCACAAGGAGGTGCGACAGTTGATGAGGAAGGCTGTTGCAGAACAAGGGTTTTATCTTTTAGACTTAAAATACGAGTATGATGACAATTGCACGTATGTTCTATTGGAATGGAGGGAGAGTATTCCAGCTGAGTTTCAGAAGAGTGTTGTAAGTCTGGCAGAAGGTCTTAATGGTCCAGTGATCCCATTGCAGTTAACAGGTGATCTGGATGAAGACCCCTCCCAGTCACAACAAGGAAGTCTGGTTGCAGATGGCTCAATCGCAGGTAGCCAGATGGCTGGAAACCCCCTGCTTCATTCTACATGGATATGAGTCGATTGGTTGAGAGCCTGGTAAAGAGTCAGGCCATCTCTGCTAATCAGGGGTATCGGAAGTTGCAATTTTTCTTGGGCTGTATTTTCACCCCAGAAGGGGAGGAAGAGTACGACAGTTGGATGGATCAAGCCATGCAGGCAAGGGAAGATTGGAATGTGTCTGAAACAGTGAAGAGACAACGGATCAGTGAAAGTCTTCAGAGCCCAGCAGCTGATGTCATTCGAAGTCTAAAAAGGGGAAAACCGGACTGTGAGGCTATGGACTATATTGAGGCTCTGTGTGCTGTCTACTGAAGAGTGGAGAAATTACCAGACTTAATGTACAAATTCGAACATACTCACCAGTGGCGAGGAAAGAGGTTATCGGACTTTGTTGTTCGTGTGGACCGAATCCTGTATCAAATAATTCTGAAAAAGGGGATTAATCCTCAGGAAGCAGACAGAGCCAGATTGGAAAGAATTCTGCAAGGGGCTAGGCCCAACCATTCAATTGTGCTTCCATTACTATTGAAAGGGGCTTGGGAGGCTCCTACTTATCCAGATTGATGAAGTTGGTGAGGGAAGAAGAAGTCCTGTTGGATGAGAAAAATCAAGAGGCTCGGCTTGCGGCAAAGACCTCTCAGAAGGCAGAGAAGGTCACAGCTCAGTCAGCTCAAGTGGATACTAGTGTCCCGGAAAGTGACAAGGAATCCGAGTGGGGGGACTCCTGTGGCACATTCTACACCTAAAGTTACCCCAGTTAAGTCGCCAGATAATAGAGCCCATGTTCAAGAGTAGGTTCAACAAGCTTTGATGCATGTTATGGAGGCTCAAGCCAAAGCCCAGGCTGAGAGGACTGGAATCCGAAAGTGTTTCAAGTGTTGGGAGCCAGGACATTTCAAGGAGCAGTGTCCGCAGAAGGAAGGAAGTGCCAAGTTATTGGCGGAGCATGTGAAAATATTACAAAAACTGTTCCTAGATCAGAAGGCGGGAAACTTTCAGGGGTCTCAGTAAAGGAGCCAGCTGGGAACCCCAACAAGAAACAGAGCTGGGCTCCCCCTTTGTGACAGGGAGCTTGCACTTGTCATTTGGGCATAGGAGGGAGGGGGGAAGTCCCTCAGGTCCCCTGGCTGAGCTAGAGTCACTTGAGCGTGACTGCCTTTGGGCCTTGGGAGAGGAAAAGGCCGGCCTGTCGTAGTGGTAAGGCCTACTGCCACCTGCTGAGTCCGGGGAGGCCTGAGGGTGTGCGGGCCCCTGGAGGGCCGGAAAGTCATCCGTTCCATATGAGGGGGTGGGGGAGACAGGGCTGCCTTCTTGCAGGCTGGGGTTCGATGCGGCCCGCAACAGACGGGGGTATGCATCCGTGCACTGGGTGTATGGAGATGGAGGCTGGGTGAAGGCCTCGGCCTGCTCCACGTGCGGCGGGACGGGGGGGGGAGCTCGCTGGAAGCAACTCACCACTTGCTGGGGTCCCTCTGGTCTTAAGATCGGGGTCGGAGCCTGCTGGTGGATGAAGGATGGTGACATATGCCTCTGTGGAGATGGGAGGAGGCCCGAGATCGCGAGGTGGCCGTGTCCGGCGCCATCTTGTCTTCCCCGCCCAGCGGCATGTCGGGTGGCTTAAAATAGTCCCAGAAGGATGTTGAGGAGCCTGGAGGGGGTTGAGATGATCCCCTGGCCGATGTGGAGCTGGTGGTCCGCGATCCGCCCATGGATGGTTAATTTATCCCTGGTATTTTAGCCTAGAAGCTGCGGGCTGGAGAGGAGCTCTCAGGCAGTGTGTCCATCCAGGCCAGCTTCCGGTCACGCCCCCCAGCACTACAATCTTAACAAAAATTGTGTGAATAAATAAAGTGGAAACAGTGCAGCGCTAAGAATCAAATGTTGAGTATTGACATATCAACATACTGTGATATACAAAATAAATTGTGATTAGCATATACAAAAAACTCTAACACCATCATCTGATTGATAGTGTCTCCAAATAAAGTGCACTGTGCAAATTGTAAATCAACATTGGTAGTATAGTCCCATTGGTGATGAAAACATTAAGCCATTATATAGATTGATGGGAAGGAATTCAGGAGTGTAGGACTAAAGGAGTCACCGCCGTGTGTGCATCCACCACCCAGGGGAGAAGATTAAATACGCTTACCAGAAGGAAGCATCAATCAGGCATGTGATATCAAAGCTCTGGATAGCGAGTGGTGCAATTCCTCCTCCTCAGCTGAGCCACCACAGACAACCTAGACCCGGCATGTGAGAATATGGATCAGGATGTCCTAGATAGTAAAAAACCTCCTTCCACCACAGAAGAACCGTTTGGTAGGTTTATGGTTAACAGCATCCATAAAAAAACAGAAAGCCAGAAAAACTGTATGGTTACGGGTTTATTTGGAATAAAAAGGCTTTACATAGATTCCAAGATGCATTACATCAAGTAAAAAAATCTCCTCTGTGATCACAAAAGCAAAAAATTCAAAAAGGCGCAATAGCATGGAAAGGACTCATCAAACCCAGGGTGCAGTTTCTCAAGAGCTTAGTAAATGAGGTAAAACTTTGCAAAGAGTACCCAATCACATGCAAGGAAAATTTTAAAAAAAGCATTTTTGCTTGCACATGATTGAAGTCAGCAGAGCTTCTGCTGATTTACCAAGCTCTGGAGCAGCTGCAAAATGCACAGTCTATTTTCCTTTAGTAAATCAACCCCAGTGAGTGAGTGTGTTCACTGTGTTGACTTAGAAAAGGAAAGTGCTGGTAAATGACATTCACTTGCCCCTGCCCCCACTCTCCATCCTGAAACATCCCCCACAGCAGCTGAGGGGAGAGGCGGGGAGCCAGCAGCACTGCGGGGGGGGCAACATAGAGAAAGCCCAGGCAGTAGGGGGAATCAGCACCGCACATAGTGATTAGGCACGCCTATGACTACCAATACATGTATTACCCACCTACAGTATCAAATTATTATCTTATCATCATATCACAATAGTGTTCACATAAGTGCTCATATAAGGCTGAATCATAACTCCCAACTTTTTGAGATGGGAATGAGGGACACCTATCAGCAAAAGTATACAGGCATAGGACACACCCATTGCCACACCCCCTTAAAGGAGAATTGTACAAAAAACAAGATTGGTTAACCACTTGCCGACCGCCTAACGTAGATATACGTCGGCAGAATGGCACGGGCAGGCAGAATCACGTACCTGTACGTGATCTGCCTCCCGCGGGCGGGGGGGTCCGATCGGACCCCCCCCGGTGCCAGCGGCGGGTCAGCATTTGACTGGGAGCGTTGGGCGGCGAGGGGGAGACCATCCGATCGTGGCCCCCCCCTCGCGATCGCTCCCAGCCAATCGGAATCCTCCCCTGCCTGTGTGTAGTTTCACACAGGCAGAGGATGTGATGTCATCTCTCCTCGGCTTGGCAGTTTCCGTTCCAGCGCCGAGGAGAGAAGACATGTAAGTGCACAACACTACACACAACACAGTAGAACATGCCAGGCATACTTTACACCCCCGATCCCCCCCCCGATCGCCCCCCGATCCCCCCCCAATCACCCCCCCCGTCACAAACTGACACCAAGCAGTATTTTTTTTTTTTTCTGATTACTGCATGGTGTCAGTTTGTGACAGTTACAGTGTTGGGGCAGTGAGTGGTAGCCCCCTTTAGGTCTAGGGTACCCCCCTAACCCCCCCTAATAAAGTTTTAACCCCTTGATCACCCCCTGTCACCAGTGTCACTAAGCGATCATTTTTCTGATCGCTGTATTAGTGTCGCTGGTGACGCTAGTTAGGGAGGTAAATATTTAGGTTCGCCGTCAGCGTTTTATAGCGTCAGGGACCCCCATATACTATCTAATAAATGTTTTAAACCCTTGATTGCCCCCTAGTTAACCCTTTCACCACTGATCACCGTATAAGTGTTACGGGTGACGCTGGTTAGTTCGTTTATTTTTTATAGTGTCAGGGCACCCGCCGTTTATTACCGAATAAAGGTTTAGCCCCCTGATCGCCCGGCGGTGATATGCGTCGCCCCAGGCAGCGTCAGATTAGCGCCAGTACCGCTAACACCCACGCACGCAGCATACGCCTCCCTTAGTGGTATCGATCGATCACTGTCACTTACAAAACACTAAACAAATAACTGCAGCGTTCGCAGAGTCAGGCCTGATCCCTGCGATCGCTAAGTTTTCTTGGTAGCGTTTTGGTGAACTGGCAAGCACCAGCCCCAGGCAGCGTCAGGTTAGTGCCAGTACCGCTAACACCCACGCACGCACCGTACACCTCCCTTAGTGGTATAGTATCTGATCGGATCAATATCTGATCTGATCAGATCTATACTAGCGTCCCCAGCAGTTTAGGGTTCCCACAAACGCAGTGTTAGCGGGATCAGCCCAGATACCTGCTAGCACCTGCGTTTTTCCCCTCCGCCCGGCCCAGCCCAGCCCACCCAAGTGCAGTATCGATCGATCACTGTCACTTACAAAACACTAAACGCATAACTGCAGCGTTCGCAGAGTCAGGCCTGATCCCTGCGATCGCTAACAGTTTTCTTGGTAGCGTTTTGGTGAACTGGCAAGCACCAGCCCCAGGCAGCGTCAGGTTAGCGCCAGTACTGCTAACACCCACGCACCGTACACCTCCCTTAGTGGTATAGTATCTGAACGGATCAATATCTGATCCGATCAGATCTATACTAGCGTCCCCAGCAGTTTAGGGTTCCCACAAACGCAGTGTTAGCGGGATCAGCCCAGATACCTGCTAGCACCTGCGTTTTGCCCCTCCACCCGGCCCAGCCCAGCCCACCCAAGTGCAGTATCAATCGATCACTGACACTTACAAAACACTAAACGCATAACTGCAGCGTTCGCAGAGTCAGGCCTGATCCCTGCGATCGCTAACAGTTTTTTTTGTAGCGTTTTGGTGAACTGGCAAGCACCAGCGGCCTAGTACACCCCGGTCGTAGTCAAACCCGCACTGCAGTAACACTTGGTGACGTGGCGAGTCCCATAAGTGCAGTTCAAGCTGGTGAGGTGGCAAGCACAAGTAGTGTCCCGCTGCCACCAAAAAGACAAACACAGGCCCGTCGTGCCCATAATGCCCTTCCTGCTGCATTCGCCAATCCTAATTGGGAACCCACCACTTCTGCAGCGCCCGTACTTCTCCCATTCACATCCCCAACCAAATGCAGTCGGCTGCATGAGAGGCATTTTTATGTCCTCCCGAGTACCCCTACCCAACGAACCCCCCCAAAAAAGATGTCGTGTCTGCAGCAAGCGCGGATTTAGGCGTGACACCCGCTATTATTGTCTCTCCTGTCCTGACAATCCTGGTCTTTGCATTGGTGAATGTTTTGAACGCTACCATTCACTAGTTGAGTATTAGCGTAGGGTACAGCATTGCACAGACTAGGCACACTTTCACAGGGTCTCCCAAGATGCCATCGCATTTTGAGAGACCCGAACCTGGAACCGGTTACAGTTATAAAAGTTAGTTACAAAAAAAAGTGTAAAAAAAAAAAAAAAACACAAACAAAAATATAAAATAAAAAATAATAGTTGTCGTTTTATTGTTCTTTCTCTCTCTATTCTCTCTCTATTGTTCTGCTCTTTTTTACTGTATTCTATTCTGCAATGTTTTATTGTTATTATGTTTTATCATATTTGCTTTTCAGATATGCAATTTTTTATACTTTACCGTTTACTGTGCTTTATTGTTAACCATTTTTTTGTCTTCAGGTACGCCATTCACGACTTTGAGTGGTTATACCAGAATGATGCCTGCAGGTTTAGGTATCATCTTGGAATCATTCTTTTCAGCCAGCGGTTGGCTTTCATGTAAAAGCAATCCTAGCAGCTAATTAGCCTCTAGACTGCTTTTACAAGCAGTGGGAGGGAATGCCCCCCCCCCAACGTCTTCCGTGTTTTTCTCTGGCTCTCCTGTCTCAACAGGGAACCTGAGAATGCAGCCGGTGATTCAGCCAGCTGACCATAGAGCTGATCAGAGACCAGAGTGGCTCCAATCATCTCTATGGCCTAAGAAACCGGAAGCTACGAGCATTTTATGACTTAGATTTCGCCGGATGTAAACAGCGCCATTGGGAAATTGGGAAAGCATTTTATCACACCGATCTTGGTGTGGTCAGATGCTTTGAGGGCAGAGGAGAAATCTAGGGTCTAATAGACCCCAATTTTTTCAAAAAAGAGTACCTGTCACTACCTATTGCTATGATAGGGGATATTTACATTCCCTGAGATAACAATAAAAATGATTTAAAAAAAAAAAAAATTAAAGGAACAGTTTTAAAATAAGATAAAAAAAATAATAATAATAAAGAAAAAAAAAAAAAAAAAAAAAGCACCCCTGTCCCCCCTGCTCTCGCGCTAAGGCGAACGCAAGCGTCGGTCTGGCGTCAAATGTAAACAGCAATTGCACCATGCATGTGAGGTATCACCGCGAACGTCAGATCGAGGGCAGTAATTTTAGCAGTAGACCTCCTCTGTAAATCTAAAGTGGTAACCTGTAAAGGCTTTTAAAGGCTTTTAAAAATGTATTTAGTTTGTCGCCACTGCACGTTTGTGCGCAATTTTAAAGCATGTCATGTTTGGTATCCATGTACTCGGCCTAAGATCATCTTTTTTATTTCATCAAACATTTGGGCAATATAGTGTGTTTTAGTGCATTAAAATTTAAAAAAGTGTGTTTTTTCCCCAAAAAATGCGTTTGAAAAATCGCTGCGCAAATACTGTGTGAAAAAAAAAATGAAACGCCCACCATTTTAATCTGTAGGGCATTTGCTTTAAAAAAATATATAATGTTTGGGGGTTCAAAGTAATTTTCTTGCAAAAAAAAATTATTTTTTTATGTAATCAAAAAGTGTCAGAAAGGGCTTTGTCTTCAAGTGGTTAGAAGAGTGGGTGATGTGTGACATAAGCTTCTAAATGTTGTGCATAAAATGCCAGGACAGTTCAAAACCCCCCCAAATGACCCCATTTTGGAAAGTAGACACCCCAAGCTATTTGCTGAGAGGCATGTCGAGTCCATGGAATATTTTATATTGTGACACAAGTTACGGGAAAGAGACAATTTTTTATTTTTTTTATTTTTTTTTGCGCAAAGTTGTCACTAAATGATATATTGCTCAAACATGCCATGGGAATATGTGAAATTACACCCCAAAATGCATTCTGTTGCTTCTCCTGAGTACGGGCATACCACATGTGTGAGACTTTTTGGGAGCCTAGCCGCGTACGGGACCCCAAAAACCAAGCACCGCCTTCAGGCTTTCTAAGGCCGTAAATTTTTGATTTCACTCTTTACTGCCTATCACAGTTTCGGAGGCCATGGAATGCCCAGGTGGCAAAAACCCCCCCCAAATTACCCCATTTTGGAAAGTAGACACCCCAAGCTATTTGATGAGAGGTATAGTGAGTATTTTGCAGACCTCACTTTTTGTCACAAAGTTTTGAAAATTGAAAAAAGAAAAAAAAAAAATGTTTTTTCTCGTCTTTCTTTATTTTCAAAAACAAATGAGAGCTGCAAAATACTCACCATGCCTCTCAGCAAATAGCTTGGGGTGTCTACTTTCCAAAATGGGGTCATTTGGGGGGGGTTTGTGCCACCTGGGCATTCCATGGCCTCCGAAACTGTGATAGGCAGTGAAGAGTGAAATCAAAAATTTACACCCTTAGAAATCCTGAAGGCGGTGATTGGTTTTCGGGGCCCCGTACGCGGCTAGGCTCCCAAAAAGTCCCACACATGTGGTATCCCCGTACTCAGGAGAAGTAGCTAAATGTATTTTGGGGTGCAATTCCACATATGCCCATGGCCTGTGTGAGCAATATATCATTTAGTGACAACTTTGTGCAAAAAAAAAAAAAAATTTGTCACTTTCCCGCAACTTGTGTCAAAATATAAAATATACCATGGACTCAACATGCCTCAAAGCAAATAGCTTGGGGTGTCTACTTTCCAAAATGGGGTCATTTGGGGGGGTTTTATGCCATCTGGGCATTTTATGGCCTTCAAAACTGTGATAGGTAGTGAGGAGTAAAATCAAAAATGTACGCCCTTAGAAATCCTGAAGGCAGTGATTGGTTTTCGGGGCCCCGTACGCGGCTAGGCTCCCAAAAAGTCCCACACATGTGGTATCCCCATACTCAGGAGAAGCAGCTAAATGTATTTTGGGGTGCAATTCCACATATGCCCATGGCCTGTGTGAGCAATATATCATTTAGTGACAACTTTTTGTAATTTTTTTATATTTTTATATTATTATTTTTTTATATTCAATGGGCTCAACATGCCTCTCAGCAATTTCCTTGGGGTGTCTACTTTCCAAAATGGGGTCATTTGTGGGGGTTTTGTACTGCCCTGCCATTTTAGCACCTCAAGAAACGACATAGGCAGTCATAAATTAAAGGCTGTGTAAATTCCAGAAAATGTACCCTAGTTTGTAGGCGCTATAACTTTTGCGCAAACCAATAAATATACACTTATTGACATTTTTTTTACCAAAGACATGTGGCCGAATACATTTTGGCCTAAATGTATGACTAAAATTGAGTTTATTGGATTTTTTTTAGAACAAAAAGTAGAAAATATCATTTTTTTTCAAAATTTTCGGTCTTTTTCCGTGTATAGCGCAAAAAATAAAAACGGCAGAGGTGATCAAATACCATCAAAAGAAAGCTCTATTTGTGGAAAGAAAAGGACGCAAATTTCGTTTGGGTACAGCATTGCATGACCGCGCAATTAGCAGTTAAAGCGACGCAGTGCCGAATTGTAAAAAGTGCTCTGGTCAGGAAGGGGGTAAAACCTTCCGGGGCTGAAGTGGTTAAATTCACAAGTGCTTTTTTTTTACCACTACTATTCCTTTATATTGGCTTTTGGAATTTACTAATGCAGCAATGTAGACATCAGATGAAAGGTTTAGTGCTGGAAAAACACTTATTGATAGATAAAAAGTGCATTTTATATACATCTATACAGATCAGATCATAATGAGGGACAAATGAGGAGGAATGAGGGACAGCGGGACATTGCTCCAAATCAGGGACAGTCCCTCAAAATCAGGGACAGTTGGGAGCTATGATGAATTAGGAAATCGCTCTCAGACAGTGAAACTAGGAACCTCTGAAACCTGCGCAATCTCTTGTGGAGTCCCTCAAGGTTCACCCTTGTCACCAGTGCTCTTCAACACCTCCATCCGCCCACTTCTCAAAATCATCAGAAAATCGGACCTCTGCTTTCACTCATATGCGGATGATACCCAACTATACCTTCGCATCACCGGAGAAAAAGACCATCATCAGCAACTAGAAAAATGCCTCACTTTGATAGACGACTGGATGACCACTAGCTCTCTTAAACTCAACGGATCAAAAACCGAGCTTCTTCTCCTACACGCAAATCAAAATTCCAAAACTAAGACCCCATGGACACTACCCACCATCTTTGGACAGACCATCTCTCCAAGCACCAAAGCCAAGAGTCTCGGAGTCATCTTTGAAATGTCAATGGATGCACAAATAGGATCAGTAGTCAGCCAATCTCAACATCTCCTCCGCCTGCTACGTAGACTCATCCCCTTCGTCCCAGAAGAGGACAAAGCAGCAGTAGTTGGAACAATCATCAATTCCAGACTCGACTACGCAAACTCCCTCTACGTAGGACTACCCCAATATCAGCTTGCGCGCTTACAACTCATCCAAAACACGACGGCAAGACTGTTAACAGGAAAAAAATCCTGGGAATCCATCTCCCCTTCCCTGAGGAGCCTACATTGGCTAACCATAAAGAACCAAATCACTTTTTCGAGACCCTCTGCCTCACTCACAAATGTATACAAGGAAACGCTCCTCAATACCTACGCAAGAAAATAAAGCACTATACACCCAATCGCAGTCTTCGATCTTCAAACCAAAACCTCCTCCTTATTCCAAAAATCCGCTACAAAACAAAAGGAGAACGAAGATTCGCAGTCCAAGGACCACGGTTATGGAACGCTCTACCTACTCCCATCCGCATGGAAGAAAACCATCAGGCCTTCCGGAAGAAACTCAAGACCTACCTCTTCTAAGAAGCTGGACAACACAGGAGAAATCTAGCGCCTTGAGGCGATTCAGTTCGCATTTGCAGCGCTATACAAATCATTCATTCATTCATGAATATTCAGATTCTTGTGTAAACCCAGTGGCATGACTGATTCTCTTTGATGATGATATATAAACTATTCTAGTTACACATTAAAATATGTTAACTTTGAACACAGTCCGAAAATATATGAAAAGCTCTCTTCTGTACAATAAATGGCGTAAAGGTCCAGCCTTACACTCCATTCATCATGTGCTCCTATGCTTGGTTGTTCCTTCAATGTATCTTCATTTTGTCATGGAGATTTCGACTACTCATCTCCTATATGCAAATCCTTGTCTTGATGAATCATGCGTGCCCTCACACCCACACAGGATAACTATCGTTATTAATGAACAATAGCTCACAGCGAGCACTAACTGTACCAAGCTTGGTTCTGGGAGGATAAATGTGCTCAGCCGAAAATTTTGCAGAGGGGTTTGTCAGTCTATTTGTGTTTAATAAAGCTACTTATTGCCTTTTTAGCCTGAAAAGGTTCAAGTTTCAGATATCTGCACATTATGCAGTTATATCCATGTCCCCCCAGTGTGAAATCTCCAGCAAACTGCTCTCGTTTTATCATTGCAAATTCTGTTTTCTGCTAATGTGAAAGTATTTTTTTATGGAAGAAGGTTAAAGATTTGTCATTGAGCAAAGGTGCCATCTTGTGGATGAAGAATGTTTTGCACTGCAGATATTTTTCTGTATTCCTTCCATATAAGAATGAGCTTAAAATCTGAGTTTAACCTAAACCCAAATCATTCGCAGTTTGGGGAAATTGCAAATGAATGTGGTTATTTGCTAGTACAGCAACCAGGTTTCTATATTGTACTTACTGGCCTCTAAATTGTGGTCAGGTGGCTTAATAGGGCCAAAAATGTTCCAGTGCTCTTCCTATAAAAGTAGGGTTGCCACCTGTCTGGGATTCACCTGGACAGTCCGGGTTTTGAATTATGTGTTCGGGTTTTAGTCCACCTGAAACCTGGACATAATATTTAGACAGCAATGTGGCTCGGAACAAGACTTTACAGGAGGGTGAGGGGGCACTATGTACGCCGCATTACTATCCTCTTTCGAGTGCCAAAAGGTGTCCCAGATCTGTTATCCTATAGTAGCATATGCTACAAAAAAAAAAAAAAAAAGATATTTACTGTGCGCGTTAAAGTGTTCTGGTTCGGCTCAAAGAAAAAGTTGCAACCCTATATAAAAGTCAGGCTTCTCAGCAGCCTTCTGTCAGGGTGTGAAGGAGACATGGGTTAAGCCCCCTATACAAGGGCAGAATGCCGGGAGACATTTGCCCGTGTGTATGCCGTTCGTGCATGCCGGTAAACCAGCAGCTGGCCGACTCCCAATCAACGCTCTTGCTGCTATACTATACAGTTCCCAAGAGTGATACACACAGTGCTGTACTGTGCTATCAGTTTTTTGTTTGGTGTTTTATTGTTTTTTTTTATTACGTTTATTTGTTTTAAACTTTTAGTTAGGTTAACAAAAACACTAAAAAGGGTTGGGTTTAGTCTTCCAGGGTTGGGGTTTGGGGAATTTCTGGGATAGGTTTTTATTTATTTATTTATTTATTTATTTATTTATTTATTTTTATATTTTTATATAATTCTGCAAGGATCTTTTTATTTCAGGATCAGCAGATGAGCACATGAACTTCTTACTGACACAGACAAAGCTGCCTTTGTTTGCAGCACATCACCAAATACTTGTGCAGTACAGTTTAGGGCATTGAATCACCGCTTTTCTAAGTCCACTAAATTAGCACATCCTCAAATCCCTATTGTCATAGTTACTTAGGCAATCCCCTGTATTCATAAAGTCAGGTAGGCCTAAAGGGAGAAGCAGAGGTTCTGCATTTGTAGCTAATAGGGATCAAGCAGGTTTTGCATCTGTAAATGAAAAAATGCACCACTTAGAAGAAGTGCTGCGGAAGAACCTCTTGGCCTCATTTTCATATGGTGGCAGGATCCCTTTCCATATAGCATGCAAATACCGCTGCACATTGTATGCAACTCTGGTGTGGAGGGAATGAAAGACAGGCTTCAGATCCAGTGGCGGCCACTAATGCAGGGCGCAGTGGCACCTAATCCCCCCCCCCCCCAATCCATGCGCCCGGCACCTAATCTACATGCAGGGCGCTGGATGCATGGAATCCAATGTTTTTTTGTTTTTTTCGAAGCACGTGATTAGAGCCAGGGGAGGGCTCGGGGCGTACTGTCACCAGTGCAATACAATGTCATCATAAACCTGGTGTGGCGGTGATCAGGGACACTTACTGGTGACAGTATGTAAAAAAATAAAATAATACTTTTTAATTTCTTAATTTTCCATAAAATTGTGACCAAAAAAATTACAACTTCCAAAAACTTGCCATGCATCTTACTAAATACCCTGGACTGTCTACTTTCCAAAATGTTGGATCATTTGGGGGGTATTTGTACTGTCCTGGGCTTTTTTGTGCCTCAAGAAATGAGAGAAATGAGAAATGAGAGTTTGTTAGTACATCAGGATTGATCGATTTTCAGATATATAAACCATAGTTTGTGGACTGTATAACTTTCCTACAGACTAAATAATATACACTGATTTGGGTTATTTTCACCAAAGAAATGTAGCAGTATACATTTTGGCCTAAATTTATGAAGAACAATTATTTATTTGCAAAACTTAACAGAAATAAGAAAAGATTAATTATATATACACTATATTGTCAAAAGTATTGTGACGCCTGCCTTTACACACACATGAACTTTAATTTCTTATTCCGTAGGGTTCAATATTGAGTTGGCCCATCATTTGCAGCTTCAACTCTTCTGGGAACGCTGTCCACGGGGTTTATGAGTGTGTCTTTGAAAATGTTTGACCATTTTTCCAAAAGCGCATATGTGAGGTCAGGCACTGATGTTAGAGAGAAGGCCTGGCTCGCAGTCTCTAATTCATCTCAAAGGTGTTCTATCAGATTGAGGTCAGGACTCTGTGCAGGCCAGTCAAGTTCCTCCACCCCAAAACTCGCTCATCCATGCCTTTATGGACCTTGCTTTGTGCACTGGTGCGCAGTCATGTTGGAACAGGAAGGGGCCATCCCCAAACTGTTCCCACAAAGTTGGGAGCATGAAATTGTCCAAAATATCTTGGTATGCTGACGCCTTAAGAGTTCCCTTCATGGAAACTAAGGGGCCAAGCCCAACTCCTGAAAAACAACCCCACACAATAACCCTCCCCTCCACCAAATGATTTGGACCAGTGCACAAAGCAAGGTCCATAAAGACATGGATGAGAGACTTTGGGGTGGAGGAATTTGACTGGCCTGCACAGAGTCCTGACCTCAACCCAATAGAATACGTTTGGGATGAATAAGAGCAGAGACTGCGAGCCAGGCCTATTCGTCCAACATCATTCCCATAGATACACTCCTAAACCTTGTGGACAGTCTTCCCACATGAGTTGAAGCTGTTAGGGTCCTTTCACACAGGACGGATCCGTGATCATCCGCCCCGTGAACATCCACTTGCTCAGCGGGGATCACTCCGTGGATCCCCGCTGAGCAGGCAGATGACAGGTTCGTCGATGCACACTGTGCAGCGATGGACCTGTCAGAGTGCCGCTCTCCCCTATGGGGGATCAGATGATGACGGACCGTAGAGTCCGTCGTCACCCGATCCGATCCGAAAACGGATGGAAAAGTAGGTTTTTCCTCCGTTACACTTTTTCGGATCGGAGCGGGTCGGATGTCAGCGGACATGTCACCGCTGACATTCGACGCTCCATAGAGGTCTATGGAGGGTCCGTTCAGGTCCACCTAAAAAACTGACAGGCGGACCAGAACGGATCATTCATGTGAAAGAGGCCTTATAGCTGCAAAGGGTGGGCCAACTTAATATTGAACCCTACAGACTAAGACTGGGATGCCATTAAAGTTCATGTGTGTGTGTAAAGGCAGGCGTCTCAATACTTTTGACAATATAGTATGTGTATATATATATATATATACAGTGGGGACGGAAAGTATTCAGACCCCCTTTAATTTTTCACTCTTTGTTATATTGTAGCCATTTGCTAAAATCATTTAAGTTCATTTTTTTCCTCATTAATGTACACACAGCACCCCATATTGACAGAAAAACACAGAATTTTAACATTTTTGCAGATTTATTAAAAAAGAAAAACTGAAATATCACATGGTCCTAAGTATTCAGACCCTTTGCTGTGACACTCATATTTAACTGAGGTGCTGTCCATTTCTTCTGATCATCCTTGAGATGGTTCTACACCTTCATTTGAGTCCAGCTGTGTTTGATTATATTGATTGGACTTGATTAGGAAAGCCACACACCTGCCTATATAAGACCTTACAGCTCACAGTGCCAGTCAGAGCAAATGAGAATCGTGAGGTCAAAGGAACTGCCTGAAGAGCTCAGAGACAGAATTGTGGCAAGGCACAGATCTGGCCAAGGTTACAAAAAAAATTCTGCTGCACTTAAGGTTCCTAAGAGCACAGTGGCCTCCATAATCCTTAAATGGAAGACTTTTGGGATGACCAGAACCCTTCCTAGAGCTGGCCGTCTGGCAAAACTGAGCTAGAGCCTTGGTGAGAGAGGTAAAGAAGAACCCAAAGATCACTGTGGCTGAGCTCCAGAGATGCAGTCAGGAGATAGGAGAAAGCCATCACTGCAGCCCTCCACCAGTCAGGGCTTTATGGCAGAGTGGCCCGACGGAAGCCTCTCCTCAGTGCAAGACACATGAAAGCCCACATGGAGTTTGCTAAAAAACACCCGAAGGACTCCAAGATGGTGAGAAATAAGATTCTCTGGTCTGATGAGACCAAGATAGAACTTTTTGGCCTTGATTCTAAGCGGTATGTGTGGAGAAAACCAGGCACTGCTCATCACCTGTCCAATACAGTCCCAATAGTGAAGCATGGTGGTGGCAGCATCATGCTGTGGGGGTGTTTTTCAGCTGCAGGGACAGGACGACTGGTTGCAATTGAGGGAAAGATGAATGTGGCCAAGTACAGGGATATCTTGGACGAAAACCTTCTCCAGAGTGCTCAGGACCTCAGATTGGGCCGAAGGTTTACCTTCCAACAAGACAATGAACCTAAGCACACAGCTAAAATAACGAAGGAGTGGCTTCAAAACAACTTCCTGACTGTTCTTGAATGGCCCAGCCAGAGCCCTGGCTTAAACCCAATTGAGCATCTCTGTAGACAATGGCTGTCCACCAACGTTTACCATCCAACCTGACAGAACTGGAGAGGATCTACAAGGAGGAATGGCAGAGGATCCCCAAATCCAGGTGTGAAAAACTTGTTGCATCTTTCCCAAAAAGACTCATGGCTGTATTAGATCAAAAGGGTTCTTCTACTAAATACTGAGCAAAGGGTCTGAATACTTAGGACCATGTGATATTTCAGTTTTTCTTTTTTAATAAATCTGCAAAAATGTCAACAATTCTGTGTTTTTCTGTTAATATTGGGTGCTGTGTGTACATTAATGAGGAAAAAAAATGTACTTAAATGATTTTAGCAAATGGCTGCAATATAACAAAGAGTGATTTCCGTCCCCACTGTATATATATATATATATATATATATATATATATATATATATATATATATATATATATATATATATATATATATATATATATATATATATATATATATATATATATATATATATATATATATATATATGTATGTATATATATATATATATATATATATATATATATATATATGTATATGTATATATGTATATGTATATGTATATATATATATATATATGTATATATATATATATATCTATATATATGTATATAGATATATATATATATATATATATATATATATAGATATATATATATCTATATATCTATATAGATATAGATATATAGATATATATATCTATATATAGATATAGATATAGATATCTATATCTATATCTATATATATGTATATATATATATATATATATATATATATATGTGTGTATATATATATGTATATATGTATATATATATATATATATATATGTATATGTATATGTATATATATATATATATATATATATATATATATATATATACACACAGTATACAGATGTTTTGCCTTTCAGTTCTATTTTAAACTGAATGGGTGGCCATTAGATGTCACTCCAAACAATGCCAAACTGTACTAAAGAACACAAAACAAAACAAAAAAAGAAACAAAGAGAATGACACAAAGAAACAAAGTAGTTACTGAGAGAAAGAAATCATAACAGAGTAATCAATTTACATGCACAGAAGGGAGAAGGTCTTTTCATGTGGCTTCAAATGCAACATTGAAAGGACACAAATCCTTCAAACAACATGCTTTAAAGCTCTCCATGGTGTTACAGAACAGTACTTTCTTTTCAAAAGCTTACACTAACAGCACATGTTTGGCTGTAGAATATGTTTTCTTTTACAATTAGCTTGCCTTACATACAGTAGCCCAATCTTTTTCATTTCAGTATGAAAAAACTTTTTTTTTCCAGGTAGCTTTAGCACCAGCACTTGCTTTTTTTTAATCAAATGGTAAAAGACTTACTGCCGCAGCTGGCCTTGCTGCGCTTGGGTTTAGAGGATTGGCCCAGACATTCCTCCTATCCTGACACACATCCTCATTGCTGCTCGTCTAACCATAGCCCGTAAATTGAAAAGCAGTACCCTTCCAACCCTTCAAAAAGCTATAGACACTGTCAGCCATCACATGCACTTGCAACACATGTTCGCCAAAGCCAATCTAATCATGCCAAAATTCCTCCAAGACTGATCACCCTCGCTTGCTGATGCTAGGGCAGAGAAAATTGCCCCCTAACCGAACTTTATGTCTCAACCCCTGTATACTAAGCTCCCCTGACATAATATAAGCTGTGATACCAAACCCAGCAAGGTCGACTGCATGTAACTTAAATTTAGTAAGTCTCCTATGTTGCAGCTACAAACCTACTATTATGCCACGTACACATGATCGGAATTTCAGCCCGCAAAAGACCGATGAGAGTTTTTCGTCGGAAAATGCTCCATCGGTCTTTTGCTGGTGGAATTCCAGCCAGCAAGAGATTGAGAGCATGCTCTCAATTTTTCGGTCGGGAAAAGTTCCTATCAGAAAATGCGATTCCGACGCGCAAAATCCCTATGCATGCTCAGAAACAATTTGACGCATGCTCGGCAGTGATAGAACTTCATTTTCTTGGCTCGTCATAGTGTTGTACGTCACTGCGTTCTTGACGGTCGTAATTTCAGCGAACTTTTGTGTGACCCTGTGTATGCAAGGCAAACCTGAGCGGTATCCCGTCGGAAAAGCAGTCATATCTTTTTCCAACGAAAAGTCCGATCGTGTGTACGCGGCATTAGGCTTCCCCCTTCACTAGACTCCTGCCTTTCCTGTCTCTTTCTTTCTTTTTCCTTTTTTCTTTTCCTCTTTTACCCGATACCTGGATGAGTAAAGCACGCTGCTTGTTCAATATAGACTCATTGCTTATTTTTGCAACCTAATCTGTATTGTATTATGAGCTATACCAATTTCCTTGGTTCGCATACATGTTGTATTTGAATGTTATCGCATTCATATTTGTACATGCTCTCTGTTGAAAACCTAATAAAAATTTAAGATAAAACTAAAAATTGACCAGTAGTTTGCTGTTGCTCTCCCTGTTCTTGCTGATACAAAACTGTCCTACTACTGGCCAAGTTCTGTTAAAGTATAAGTTCACCTTTAAAAAAAATAAAATAAATGCACATCTTTTTGCAGGTAAAAAAAATGTGCATTTATTCTTTTTTTTTGGGAGCCTGGGAAGCATTGCACCCACGATCAGCAGATCGTTGGTGCTATGCAGGGCTCTTGCAGGTTCTGTGTATAAGCTGTTTGGCCGTACAACGTACGACCATGCAGTTACACATTAACAGGTAGCATCAATGAACTATCACAGCACTCAACAGCACCGTGGTAGTTCATTGAGAACTACAAGCCAACAGCCGCAAAGAACTTTGTGAATGAATGATGCGGCCTGGCGGTGGAGCCCCGCATGACAGCGTTCTCTGCAGATTCTGACAGAGAGCAGGGAGAGAGGATCCCCCCCGCCTTTGACATCAGAAAGCCAGGGAGGTGCGGGGGCCAGTGGATTTGTAACATGTTACACCCTGAATACGGGTGTTACATATATGTTACAAAAGGAGAACTTATCCTATCCTATGTCCTCATTCATGAATTAATTTTTCTCCCAGTACAGACCTCTCAGTACAGATCTCCACTCCCTAGACCAGATGCAGTGGCAGTTGAGAGTGAAGGGAAAAAAAAAAAAAAAAAAGGAGAACTTATCCTATCCTCCCAGTAGTGAGTATATATATATATATATATATATATATATATCCCAGTTTAGTGCAGCTACATCTCACTGCAGGCCGTTAGTATGTATGGAAGGCCAACAAGGAGAGGCAGACAGTCACAAGCCAATAAAAGAGGGCAAGCAGGCTCTGTGTCTAGAGACAACAGTGCTGGTCATGGAGATGGTGCAGCCTCATCAGCACGTGGCCGTGGGACACGCTTGGCCTTTTTTTTGGCAGCTGGCCATGTTGAGCCGCAACATGCGGAAGACTTGGTCGAGTGGATGACCAAGCCTTCCTCATCCTCCTCATCCTCTCTCACCCATGCTCAGGGTACTTTGTCTGGCAAAGCAGCTGCCAACGCGGCCTCTTCCCTAGCCCCACCATGTCCTCCTGAGGATACCCTTGAACTGTTTCACCACATCGTTGGGTACATGCTCCAGGAGGATGCCCAGCGTTTAGAAGGCTCTGATGATGATACTGAGCTAGATGAAGCCAGTAACGTGAGCACGGACAGAGGGGGTGCCCAAGAAGGACAGCAATCTGGTAGTCATGCTCCCCCTGCTGCAACATACTGCCAGGTTTGCTCTAGTGATGAGGGAGGGGATGATGAGGTCACTGATTCAAAGTGGGTGCCTGATAGGAGAGAGGAGGAGGAGGAGGCACATCACCAACGAGGCAGGATGCCCTCCAGGGGCCAGCCTAAGGGCACCACACTGACTGCATCACACCGCAAAGCTCCGCATGTGCAGGACGCTGCTGTCTCTGCGCGTTATTCCAAAAGTTCTTTGGTGTGGGCCTTTTTTGAGACGAGTGCATCAGATCGCACCACTGCTATTTGCAACATATGTCTCAAGCGTATCTCGCGTGGCCAAAACATCTCCCGCTTGGGCACCACATGCTTGACCAGACATATGTTGACCTGCCATGCAGCTCGTTGGCAAGCGTATCTAAAAGACCCACACCAAAGAACAAAGAGGACCTCTCCTTTTTCCTTCATCAGCTGAGATCTCCAACCCCACTATACCTTCAGTCCTCTCTGAGACCTGCACTGAGAGGAATGAAGGTGTAGAATTAGGTGTGTCACAGCCAAGTACTTGTGTGCAATCTGCTTTCAGTACACCGATGTCAGATTGTACCAGGCAAATTTCCCTGCCCCAGCTGCTGCACCGCCGAAAGAAGTTCGCTCCCAGCCATCCACATGCCCAGTGGTTGAATGCTAGCTTGGCAAAATTGCTAGCACTTCAACTGCTACCTTTTCAGTTGGTAGACTCTGCCCCCTTCCGTGAGTTTGTGGAATGTGCAGTTCCTCAGTGGCAGGTACCCAAACGCCACTTTTTCTCACGGAAGGCGATTCCAGCTCTCTACCGGCATGTGGAAGGCAATGTCCATGCCTCGCTGGACAGGGCGGTCAGCGGTAAGGTGCATATTACCGCTGACTCATGGTCCAGCAGGCATAGACAGGGATGTTACCTAAGTTTCACGGCGCATTGGGTGACTCTGCTGGCAGCTGGGAAGGATGCAGGACAAGGCGCAGTAGTGTTGGAGGTTGTTCCGCCACCACGCCTCCAAAATGCCACTACTAATGATTCTGACACCCCTCTCACCTCCTCCTCTTCTTCTTCCTCCATGGCCTCTTCCTGTGCTTTGTCCCCAGAACCAGCGGTGCTCCGTAGGCGTTCAAGGGGCTACGCAAGTATGCAGGCCAAAAGATGCCATGCGGTGCTTGAGCTGGTGTGCTTGGGGGACAGGATCCACACTGGGCCAGAGGTTCTGTCAGCTCTGCAGGGGCAGGTTCAGAGGTGGTTGACGCCATGCCAACTTAAGGCAGGAATGGTGGTTTGCGACAATGGCACCAACCTCCTCTCCGCCCTCCGACAGGGACAAATGACCCATGTGCCCTGTTTGGCTCATGTCCTTAACTTGGTGGGGCAGCGGTTCTTGGGCAGGTACCCGGGCTTACAGGATGTCCTGAGGCAGGCCAGGAAAGTCTGTGTGCATTTCCGCCGGTCATATAATGCCAGTGCTCGGCTGGCAGACCTCCAAAAGGAATTTAACCTGCCCAAGAACTGCCTAATCTGTGACATGCCCACCAGGTGGAACTCAACCTTGGCCATGCTGCAGCGGCTGCACACGCAGCAGAGGGCCATCAATGAGTACCTGTGCGACTATGGCACCAGGACAGGGTCAGGGGAGCTTGTTTTTTTTTCCCCACGCCAGTGGCCCATGATCAGGGATGCATGCACTGTCCTGTCACCATTTGAGAAGGCCACGAGGATGGTGAGCAGTGACGGTGCATGCATCAGTGACACTGTCCCCCTTGTCCACCTGTTGGAGCACACTCTGCATGGAATAATGGACAGGGCACTTGAGGCAGAACAGAGGCAGGAAGAGGAGGACTTCCTTAGCTCTCAAGGCCCCCTTTATCTAAACAGTGTTCCTGCGTGCCCGCCGATCACACAGGAAGAGGAGGAGGAGGAGGATTGTGTCAGTATGGAGGTGGAGCCTGGCACTCAGCATCAGCAGCAGTCTTTAAGGGATCATTTACAGTCCCAAGAAACACATGGACTTGTACGTGGCTGGGAGGAGGTGGCTGCGGATCATGTCGTCCTTACTGACCCAGAGGACTCCGGACCGAATGCCTCATCAAACCTACGCTGCATGGCCTCCCTGATCCTGCAAGGCCTGCGGAGGGATCCTCATATTCGTGGTATCAAGGAGAAGGAACAATACTGGCTGGCAATCCTTGATCCACGTTACAAGGGTAAGGTTGCAGACCTTATCTTGCCGTCGCAGAGGGAGCAGAGGATGAAACATCTTTGGGAGGCCTTGCAGAAAGGTCTGTGCAACGCGTTCCCAGAGACTGGCAGGTTACAAGCTCCTGTTTCTGGACAATGTGTTGCTGAGGCTTTGGTCAATCAAAGAAGGAGCGGTGGAGAAAGTGGCCGTCTGACCGATGCGTTAAGACAATTTTTTAGTCCGCAGCCCCAAGGTATGATCGGTTCCAGCAACCATCGCCAGCATGTGTTTTACATGGTGCAGGAATACCTAGGGGCAAGATCTGACTTGGACACCTTTCCCACCAAAAATCCTCTGGGTTACTGGGTCTTGAGGATGGATCACTGGCCAGAGCTTGCACAGTATGCAATTGAGCTACTGGGCTGTCCTGCATCCAGCGTTCTTTCAGAACGCACATTCAGTGCTGCTGGAGGCTTTGTAACCGATCACAGGGTACGTCTGTCCACCGACTCGGTCGATCGACTGACCTTCATAAAAATGAATCAGTCTTGGATCACCTCCAGTTACCAAGCACCTGATGCTGATGTAACCAAATACATTTTTTTGAAATGTCAGATCCCTTCAAAGACTGCCTATGCTGATGCTGAGTGACTATCCTGTTATACTGAATAATTATCCTCCTCCTCAATGATCATGATGATAGCTTGTAAGAACATTTTTGGTTCTGGTCGCCGCCAGTCCCGCCACCAGTGCCTAAGGCCCAATTTTTCAGCCCCTGTTTAACAGGGGCATGTAATTACAATTTTTCATGCAATTCTTTGCAGCAGGGCTAGTTCCTGAGCTCCAACTAGAGTATCTGTGAGGGGTTGCAGTTTTGTGGCACCAGCACCAGTGCCTAAGGCCCAATTTTTCATCCCCTGTTTAACAGGGGCGTGTAATTACAATTTTTCATGCAATTCTTTGCAGCAGGGCTAGTTCCTGCGCTCCAACTAGAGTATCTGTGAGGGGTTGCAGTGTGGTGACACCAGCACCAGTGCCTAAGGCCCAATTTTTCAGACCCTGTTTAACAGGGTCATGTAATTACAATTTTTGATGCAATTCTTTGCAGCAGGGCTAGTTCCTGCGCTCCAACTAGAGTATCTGTGAGGGGTTGCAGTGTTGTGGCACCAGCACCAGTGTCTAAGGCCCAATTTTTCAGCCCCTGTTTAACAGGGGCATGTAATTACAATTTTTCATGCAGTGTAGGGGTGGCTAGGTGGTACCATAGGATGCAGCACCTCATCCCCAAAATAATCAGATAGCTATTTGGGTATGTGGACGGGGGATTATAGCGGTGCTCAGGTCAAGGGGTATGTAGAAGAAAAGCACGAGAAAGGAGAATTTGTAAAAGACAAAAGTTACAAAGTTTATTAATGGTAATACAAAAATCGAAAATTACACTTAGAACAATAAACACATTAAAATCAATACGTATACTGTATATGACCCATAGTATGATGGAGCCGGCCAGATGGAAGTGGCCGACAGAGAGGGGGCTCAATTTCCTACATGTTTCGCCAAGACATTGGCTTCTTCAGGGAACAAGAGCTCAAGAAGTGGATATATAAAGGGGGTTCTGTATATGAAAATATAGAAGACATCATGTAATCAACAATTATTTATCAATACAGTACATCGTATACATTCAAAAAAGTCAATATTGTGGCTGGATAGACATGCAACCCAAGGAACCCACCGATCCTGGAAATGCAAACATACCTGCGGCGTCAGTGCCAAGGGGAGGCCGCACGGAGGCGTCACCACAGGGGAGTGAGCAGGCCGCGCCGTAAATTGTGCCTGCAGGGGGTATGCAGCAAACCTGGCAATGGAGTGTTTTGACATTATATAAGTAATTGTTGAGTTTAACATACAAAGGGCAGGAGATAGTTACATGTCGGTTGCATAAAGCTAAAATGTGTATAAGTGTATGAGTAGTGTAACTGAATCTCATTGAAAAAGTATAAACTCACGTTTTTCTCTAAAAGCAGGTAGAATAGAGAGGACACAGAGTGCCTGCAGGTGGATACACACTTACACAGCAAGACAGTCGATGGAGTAAGCCAAATCGGCGATCAGTTGGAAAAGAGCCTGAGTGAAAGAATGAATTGCTTGAAAGATAGCACTAATGATTACTTTAAATTTGACTAGGCACGAGTCATCAAAAGGGTACTTACTTAATGTAATCAGCTACCAACTAAAGGTGTAATGGTGATGCAGTGACACGTATGAAGTGTCTGGCTTGGAGGTTTTTTAATTAGGTAGTCTTTGAAATAAGGCTGCAATTACGATGCCTACCTAGATAGAGTAAATGCAGGAGGGAAATTTTAGGGCAACATAGATTCTATTGGGCAGGTGGAATTAATAAGAGGACAGAGAGTATCTTACCTAGTAAGCCCTATGGCATGTAGTGTCACTCGGAGGAGAGCAGCATTGGCCAAGAGAGTAGGTTATGAGTCCAAGGTAGCTCCTATAGGTAATGATGGGAGGCACTATAAGTAGTACACAAGAAAGGAATCATTGCAAAGTATCATCAGAGAAGGGGATTACCTGGATGCTGTGTGTGGAGTGGATGCAGGCACGTCCCTCGTCCATCAGAGGGACTGGGGAACTGGCCGGTTGCTGATATACCCCCCACATCTGATCAGATACTGATCAGGTGTGCGGACGCGAATGGGAGGCATCCGCGCCTGCGCACAATGCGGTGCCGTGGAACTACACGTTCCATCATGCATCGCGCGCGCATGCTCGGAGCTAGCGGGCCAAGTGGCGAATAGGAGAGCGAGACGCAGTGGAATGGGAGGTACCAAGGCGCATCCCTCTCCCACCGGCCGATGGAAACAGAGGGACCAGAGAGTCCGAGTGCGGCGCGGACGCCATGGGCAGACAGGGATCTGCCCTGGGCGTCCGTACAGGCACGACCAGCACTGGCGGTGCATCTCCCGAAGGGGAGCCAGCGCCACGACCATCACACTAAGGTCCTGGGAGGACGGAGATACGATGCAATCCAGTGGTGGGGCACGTCAAGTGCATGTGAGGGAGTGGGCGGAGACACAGGGTGAGGGAGCTAAGCCTACCCTTACATGGCAGTCCACAAGGGTCCATGAGGATGCCGGGAAATGCCTGTATGTCAGCCCACAATATCCAGCCACAAATTGAGAATCATGCATAGAGGACCACGGGGTCCTAGTTACAAAGTAGAGCCTATGAAAAAACAAAAGAGAAATACTGTGTGACATAAACTAACATCAAAAGAACCAATAAGTCAGAGACATGTTTTTAATGTTAATACAATATCAAAAAGTTTGACATATCTGAAAATGCAAAAAGGTATCGAGGTTAAACAAGGCTTGAAAAATAAATAGTGAATAAAGAGTATTACTGAGAGGAAAAAGTATATTTGTAGCAAATAGCAATGTCACGGTGGTATAGATGTATTAAAAGAGCTGTAAGGGGAACCACAGGTGCAGCCATGGCAAAGAGATTGGGAAGCAAGGGAAATGGAAGACGAAGCAAAGAGGAATGGAGCAAGAGGGGACAGGTAAGTAAAAGCGAAGGCAAGTAGAAAATCCAGACGACGCTGACTGAGGGGTGGGCATAAGGAAAAAAGATGTATGATACATTGCGAGTATGAAACACCCAAGGATGGATGTTAAAGAAAGGGTTTAAAACTGATGTTTTCATTAAGTCCTGGAAAATTGGTGGCATTTAATGTATGGATCCATTTTGTTTCAAGTCGTAATAACTTATTGTCAATACTGCCGCCTCTAACATGTGAAGGGACATGTTCGAGTGCGGAAAACAAAATCACATGGGGATCAGAATTATGCTGGGCAGCGATGTGCCTGTTGATGGCAGTGGTAGTGATATTTTTGTATAACGGTTTAATATGATCACGAATGCGGATCTGGAATGGACGTTTAGTTTTGCCAACATAGTATGAGCCGCATTGGCATTGAGCCAAATATACGACACCTACGGTGGCACAGGTGACACGATGTCTAATGGCATGGGTGTTTCCATCAGGCAGGTTCACCAATTGTGAGTTGGTGACAAATGCACATATGTCACATCTGCCACATTGGTATGTACCTGTGGCAGTGGGCATGTGTGCAGTGTCAATCGCATGGTGGCTGTGAATAAGTCGATCACGGAGTGAAGGGGGTCGACGATATGTGATGTCAGGGTATGTGTTGATGTATTTGGCAATGATGGGATCTGATGTAAGTAGGGGCCAAAATTGATTGAGAATACCCTTTAAAGGGTATTCTCAATCAATTTTGGCCCCTATTCACAGCCACCATGCGATTGACACTGCACACATGCCCACTGCCACAGGTACATACCAATGTGGCAGATGTGACATATGTGCATTTGTCACCAACTCACAATTGGTGAACCTGCCTGATGGAAACACCCATGCCATTAGACATCGTGTCACCTGTGCCACCGTAGGTGTCGTATATTTGGCTCAATGCCAATGCGGCTCATACTATGTTGGCAAAACTAAACGTCCATTCCAGATCCGCATTCGTGATCATATTAAACCGTTATACAAAAATATCACTACCACTGCCATCAACAGGCACATCGCTGCCCAGCATAATTCTGATCCCCATGTGATTTTGTTTTCCGCACTCGAACATGTCCCTTCACATGTTAGAGGCGGCAGTATTGACAATAAGTTATTACGACTTGAAACAAAATGGATCCATACATTAAATGCCACCAATTTTCCAGGACTTAATGAAAACATCAGTTTTAAACCCTTTCTTTAACATCCATCCTTGGGTGTTTCATACTCGCAATGTATCATACATCTTTTTTCCTTATGCCCACCCCTCAGTCAGCGTCGTCTGGATTTTCTACTTGCCTTCGCTTTTACTTACCTGTCCCCTCTTGCTCCATTCCTCTTTGCTTCGTCTTCCATTTCCCTTGCTTCCCAATCTCTTTGCCATGGCTGCACCTGTGGTTCCCCTTACAGCTCTTTTAATACATCTATACCACCGTGACATTGCTATTTGCTACAAATATACTTTTTCCTCTCAGTAATACTCTTTATTCACTATTTATTTTTCAAGCCTTGTTTAACCTCGATACCTTTTTGCATTTTCAGATATGTCAAACTTTTTGATATTGTATTAACATTAAAAACATGTCTCTGACTTATTGGTTCTTTTGATGTTAGTTTATGTCACACAGTATTTCTCTTTTGTTTTTTCATAGGCTCTACTTTGTAACTAGGACCCCGTGGTCCTCTATGCATGATTCTCAATTTGTGGCTGGATATTGTGGGCTGACATACAGGCATTTCCCGGCATCCTCATGGACCCTTGTGGACTGCCATGTAAGGGTAGGCTTAGCTCCCTCACCCTGTGTCTCCGCCCACTCCCTCACATGCACTTGACGTGCCCCACCACTGGATTGCATCGTATCTCCGTCCTCCCAGGACCTTAGTGTGATGGTCGTGGCGCTGGCTCCCCTTCGGGAGATGCACCGCCAGTGCTGGTCGTGCCTGTACGGACGCCCAGGGCAGATCCCTGTCTGCCCATGGCGTCCGCGCCGCACTCGGACTCTCTGGTCCCTCTGTTTCCATCGGCCGGTGGGAGAGGGATGCGCCTTGGTACCTCCCATTCCACTGCGTCTCGCTCTCCTATTCGCCACTTGGCCCGCTAGCTCCGAGCATGCGCGCGCGATGCATGATGGAACGTGTAGTTCCACGGCACCGCATTGTGCGCAGGCGCGGATGCCTCCCATTCGCGTCCGCACACCTGATCAGTATCTGATCAGATGTGGGGGGTATATCAGCAACCGGCCAGTTCCCCAGTCCCTCTGATGGACGAGGGACGTGCCTGCATCCACTCCACACACAGCATCCAGGTAATCCCCTTCTCTGATGATACTTTGCAATGATTCCTTTCTTGTGTACTACTTATAGTGCCTCCCATCATTACCTATAGGAGCTACCTTGGACTCATAACCTACTCTCTTGGCCAATGCTGCTCTCCTCCGAGTGACACTACATGCCATAGGGCTTACTAGGTAAGATACTCTCTGTCCTCTTATTAATTCCACCTGCCCAATAGAATCTATGTTGCCCTAAAATTTCCCTCCTGCATTTACTCTATCTAGGTAGGCATCGTAATTGCAGCCTTATTTCAAAGACTACCTAATTAAAAAACCTCCAAGCCAGACACTTCATACGTGTCACTGCATCACCATTACACCTTTAGTTGGTAGCTGATTACATTAAGTAAGTACCCTTTTGATGACTCGTGCCTAGTCAAATTTAAAGTAATCATTAGTACTATCTTTCAAGCAATTCATTCTTTCACTCAGGCTCTTTTCCAACTGATCGCCGATTTGGCTTACTCCATCGACTGTCTTGCTGTGTAAGTGTGTATCCACCTGCAGGCACTCTGTGTCCTCTCTATTCTACCTGCTTTTAGAGAAAAACGTGAGTTTATACTTTTTCAATGAGATTCAGTTACACTACTCATACACTTATACACATTTTAGCTTTATGCAACCGACATGTAACTATCTCCTGCCCTTTGTATGTTAAACTCAACAATTACTTATATAATGTCAATACACTCCATTGCCAGGTTTGCTGCATACCCCCTGCAGGCACAATTTACGGCGCGGCCTGCTCACTCCCCTGTGGTGACGCCTCCGTGCGGCCTCCCCTTGGCACTGACGCCGCAGGTACGTTTGCATTTCCAGGATCGGTGGGTTCCTTGGGTTGCATGTCTATCCAGCCACAATATTGACTTTTTTGAATGTATACGATGTACTGTATTGATAAATAATTGTTGATTACATGATGTCTTCTATATTTTCATATACAGAACCCCCTTTATATATCTACTTCTTGAGCTCTTGTTCCCTGAAGAAGCCAATGTCTTGGCGAAACATGTAGGAAATTGAGCCCCCTCTCTGTCGGCCACTTCCATCTGGCCGGCTCCATCATACTATGGGTCATATACAGTATACGTATTGATTTTAATGTGTTTATTGTTCTAAGTGTAATTTTCGATTTTTGTATTACTATTAATAAACTTTGTAACTTTTGTCTTTTACAAATTCTCCTTTCTCGTGCTTTTCTTCTACATACCCCTTGACCTGAGCACCGCTATAATCCCCCGTCCACATACCCAATTTTTCATGCAATTCTTTTCAGCAGGGCTCGTTCCTGCGCTCCAACTAGAGTATCTGTGAGGTGTTGCAGTGTTGTGGCACCAGCACCAGTGCCTAAGGCCCAATTTTTCAGCCCCTGTTTAACAGGGGCGTGTAATTAGAATTCTTGATCTAATATTTCACAGCAGGGCCCGTTTCTGCGCCCACCAAGAGTATCTGTGAGGACTTACAGTGTTGTGGCACCAGCACCACCACCACTACCAAAGGCCCAATTTTTCTGCCCCTATACAACAGGGGCATGTAATTACAATATTGTAACAATAGGGGCATGTAATTACAATTCTTGATCTAATATTTCACAGCAGGGCCCTGTGAGGGCTTACAGTGTTGTGGTCACTACAACACCTAAGGCCCAAATTTCTGCTGAGTATATAGGGCAGGCTCCTACTTTCAAACATCCAACTTACAAACGACTCCTACTTGCAAACGGAAGGAGACAACAGGAAGTGAGATGAAATCTACCCCTAGGAAGGGAAATTCTCTCCTGTAAGAGTTAACCACTTAAGGACCGCCTAACGCCGATTTACGTCGGCAAGGCGGCACGGGCAGGCAAAATCACGTACATGTACGTGATTTGCCTCTCGCGGGTGGGGGGTCCGATCGGACCCCCCCCCGGTGCCCGAAGCGGTCCCGTTCTGTTCCCCGGCGATCCGAGATGAGGGGGAGGCCATCCGTTCGTGGCCCCCCCCTCGCGATCGCCGCCGGCCAATGGGAACACTCCTTTGCTGCTGTATGCTAAACAGCAGCAAAGGAAATGATGTCATCTCCCCTCGGCTCGGTATTTTCCGTTCCAGCGCCGAGGGGAGAAGACATCAATGTGAGTGCACAACACACACACACACAGTAGAACATGCCAGGCATACAAAACACCCCGATCCCCCCCCCGATCGCCCCCCGATCCCCCCCCAATCACCCCCCCCCCCCCTGTCACAAACTGACACCAGCAGGTTTTTTTGTTTTTTTTTTTTTTTCTGATTACTGCATAGTGTCAGTTTGTGACAGTTACAGTGTTGGGACAGTTAGTATTACCCCCCTTTAGGTCTAGGGTACCCCCCTAACCCCCCCTAATAAAGTTTTAACCCCTTGATCACCCCCTGTCACCAGTGTTGCTAAGCGATCATTTTTCTGATCGCTGTATTAGTGTCGCTGGTGACGCTAGTTAGTGAGGTAAATATTTAGGTTCGCCGTCAGCGTTTTATAGTGACAGGGACCCCCATATACTACCTAATAAATGTTTTAACCCCTTGATTGCCCCCTAGTTAACCCTTTCACCACTGATCACCGTATAACCGTTACGGGTGACGCAGGTTAGTTCGTTTATTTTTTATAGTGTCAGGGCACCCGCCGTTTATTACCTAATAAAGGTTTAGCCCCCTGATCGCCCGGCGGTGATATGCGTCGCCCCAGGCAGCGTCAGATTAGCGCCAGTACCGCTAACACCCACGCACGCAGCATGCGCCTCCCTTAGTGGTATAGTATCTGATCGGATCAATATCTGATCTGATCAGATCTATACTAGCGTCCCCAGCAGTTTAGGGTTCCCAAAAACACAGTGTTAGCGGGATCAGCCCAGATACCCGCTAGCACCTGCGTTTTGCCCCTCCGCCCAGCCCACCCAAGTGCAGTATCGATCGATCACTGTCACTTACAAAACACTAAACGCATAACTGCAGCGTTCGCAGAGTCAGGCCTGATCCCTGCGATCGCTAACAGTTTTTTTGGTAGCATTTTGGTGAACTGGCAAGCAAGCACCAGGCAGCGTCAGGTTAGCGCCAGTACCGCTAACACCCACGCACGCACCGTACACCTCCCTTAGTGGTATAGTATCTGATCGGATCAATATCTGATCCGATCAGATCTATACTAGCGTCCCCAGCAGTTTAGGGTTCCCAAAAACGCAGTGTTAGCGGGATCAGCCCAGATACCTGCTAGCACCTGCGTTGTGCCCCTCCGCCCGGCCCAGCCCAGCCCACCCAAGTGCAGTATCGATCGATCACTGACACTTACAAGGCACTAAACGCATAACTGCAGCGTTCGCAGAGTCAGGCCTGATCCCTGCGATCGCTAACAGTTTTTTTGGTAGCATTTTGGTGAACTAGCAAGCACCGGCCCCAGGCAGCGTCAGGTTAGCGCCAGTACCGCTAACACCCACGCACGCAGCATACGCCTCCTTTAGTGGTATAGTATCTGAACGGATCAATATCTGATCCGATCAGATCAGATCTATACTAGCGTCCCCAGCAGTTTAGGGTTCCCAAAAACGCAGTGTTAGCGGGATCAACCCAGATACCTGCTAGCACCTGCGTTTTGCCCCTCCGCCCGGCCCGGTCCAGCCCACCCAAGTGCAGTATCGATCGATCACTGTCACTTACAAAACACTAAACGCATAACTGCAGCGTTCGCAGAGTCAGGCCTGATCCCTGCGATCGCTAACAGTTTTTTTGGAAGCTTTTTATTGAACTGGCAAGCACCAGCGGCCTAGTACACCCCGGTCGTAGTCAAACCAGCACTGCAGTAACACTTGGTGACGTGGCGAGTCCCATAAGTGCAGTTCAAGCTGGTGAGGTGACAAGCACAAGTAGTGTCCCGCTGCCACCAAAAAGACAAACACAGGCCCGTCGTGCCCATAGTGCCCTTCCTGCTGCATTCGCCAATCCTAATTGGGAACCCACCACTTCTGCAGCACCCGTACTTCCCCCATTCACATCCCCCAACGAAATGCAGTCGGCTGCATGAGAGGCATTTTTATGTGCTCCCGAGTACCCCTACCCAACGAACCCCCCCCAAAAAGATGTTGTGTCTGCAGCAAACGCGGATATAGGCGTGACACCCGCTATTATTGTCCCTTCTGTCCTGACAATCCTGGTCTTTGCATTGGTGAATGTTTTGAACGCTACCATACACTAGTTGAGTATTAGCGTAGGGTACAGCATTGCACAGACTAGGCACACTTTCACAGGGTCTCCCAAGATGCCATCGCATTTTGAGAGACCCGAACCTGGAACCGGTTACAGTTATAAAAGTTAGTTACAAAAAAAGTGTAAAAAAAAAAAAAATATATATATAAAATAAAAAAAAATAGTTGTCGTTTTATTGTTCTCTCTCTCTATTCTCTCTCTCTATTGTTCTGCTCTTTTTTTACTGTATTCTATTCTGCAGTGTTTTATTGTTATTGTTATTGTTATTATGTTTTATCATGTTTGTTTTTCAGGTATGTAATTATTTATACTTTATTGTTTACTGTGCTTTATTGTTAACCATTTTTTTGTCTTCAGGTACGCCATTCACAACTTTGAGTGGTTATACCAGAATGATGCCTGCAGGTTTAGGTATCATCTTGGTATCATTCTTTTCAGCCAGCGGTCGGCTTTCATGTAAAAGCAATCCTAGCGGCTAATTAGCCTCTAGACTGCCTTTACAAGCCGTGGGAGGGAATGCCCCCCCCCCCCCACCGTCTTCCGTGTTTTTCTCTGGCTCTCCTGTCTCAACAGGGAACCTGAGAATGCAGCCGGTGATTCAGCCAGCTGACCATAGAGCTGATCAGAGACAAGAGTGGCTCCAAACATCTCTATGGCCTAAGAAACCGGAAGCTACGAGCATTTTATGACTTAGATTTCGCCGGATGTAAATAGCGCCATTGGGAAATTGGGGAAGCATTTTATCACACCGATCTTGGTGTGGTCAGATGCTTTGAGGGCAGAGGAGAGATCTAGGGTCTAATAGACCCCAATTTTTTCAAAAAAGAGTACCTGTCACTACCTATTGCTATCATAGGGGATATTTACATTCCCCGAGATAACAATAAAAATGATTTAAAAAAAAAAAAATGAAAGGAACAGTTTAAAAATAAGATAAAAAAGCAAAAAAATAATAAAGAAAAAAAAAAAAAAAAAAAAAAAAAGCACCCCTGTCGCCCCCTGCTCTTGCGCTAAGGCGAACGCAAGCGGCGGTCTGTCGTCAAACGTAAACAGCAATTGCACCATGCATGTGAGGTATCGCCGCGAAGGTCAGATCGAGGGCAGTAATTTTTGCAGTAGACCTCCTCTGTAGATCTAAAGTGGTAACCTGTAAAGGCTTTTAAAGGCTTTTAAAAATGTATTTATTTTGTTGCCACTGCACGTTTGTGCGCAATTGTAAAGCATGTCATGTTTGGTATCCATGTACTCGGTCTAAGATCATCTTTTTTATTTCATCAAACATTTGGGCAATATAGTGTGTTTTAGTGCATTAAAATTTAAAAAAGTGTGTTTTTTCCCCAAAAAATGCGTTTGAAAAATCGCTGCGCAAATACTGTGTGAAAAAAAAAAATGAAACACCCACCATTTTAATCTGTAGGGCATTTGCTTTAAAAAAATATATAATGTTTGGGGGTTCAAAGTAATTTTCTTGCAAAAAAAAAAAAACTTTTTCATGTAAAAAATAAGTGTCAGAAAGGGCTTTGTCTTCAAGTGGTTAGAAGAGTGGGTGATGTGTGACATAAGCTTCTAAATGTTGTGCATAAAATGCCAGGACAGTTCAAAACCCCCCCAAATGACCCCATTTTGGAAAGTAGACACCCCAAGCTATTTGCTGAGAGGCATGTCGAGTCCATGGAATATTTTATATTGCGACACAAGTTGCGGGAAAGAGACAAATTTTTTTTTTTTTTTTTTTTTTTTTGCACAAAGTTGTCACTAAATGATATATTGCTCAAACATGCCATGGGAATATGTGAAATTACACCCCAAAATACATTCTGCTGCTTCTCCTGAGTACGGGGATACCACATGTGTGAGACTTTTTGGGAGCCTAGCCGCGTACGGGACCCCGAAAACCAAGCACCGCCTTCAGGCTTTCTAAGGGGCGTGAATTTTTGATTTCACTCTTCACTGCCTATCACAGTTTCGGAGGCCATGGAATGCCCAGGTGGCACAAAACCCCCCCAAATGACCCCATTTTGGAAAGTAGACACCCCAAGCTATTTGCTGAGAGGTATAGTGAGTATTTTGCAGACCTCACTTTTTGTCACAAAGTTTTGAAATTTGAAAAAAGAAAAAAAAAAAAAGTTTTTTCTTGTCTTTCTTCATTTTCAAAAACAAATGAGAGCTGCAAAATACTCACCATGCCTCTCAGCAAATAGCTTGGGGTGTCTACTTTCCAAAATGGGGTCATTTGGGGGGGGTTTGTGCCACCTGGGCATTCCATGGCCTCCGAAACGGTGTTAGGCAGTGAAGAGTAAAATCAAAAATTCACGCCCTTAAAAACGCTGAAGGCGGTGATTGGTTTTCGGGGCCCCGTACGCGGCTAGGCTCCCAAAAAGTCCCACACATGTGGTATCCCCATACTCAGGAGAAGCAGCTAAATGTATTTTGGGGTGCAATTCCACATAGGCCCATGGCCTGTGTGAGCAATATATCATTTAGTGACAACTTTGTGCAAAAAAAAAAAAAAAAAAAAAAAAAGTGTCACTTTCCCGCAACTTGTGTCAAAATATAAAATATTCCATGGACTCAATATGCCTCTCAGCAAATAGCTTGGGGTGTCTACTTTCCAAAATGGGGTCATTTGGGGGGGGGTTGTGCCACCTGGGCATTCCATGGCCTCCGAAACTGTGATAGGCAGTGAAGAGTGAAATCAAAAAGTTACACCCTTAGAAATCCTGAAGGCGGTGATTGGTTTTCGGGGTCCCATACGCGGCTAGGCTCCCAAAAAGTCCCACACATGTGGTATCCCCGTACTCAGGAGAAGTAGCTGAATATATTTTGGGGTGCAATTCCACATAGGCCCATGGCCTGTGTGAGCAATATATCATTTAGTGACAACTTTTTGTAAATATTTTTTTTTTTTTTTTTTTTTTGTCATTATTCAATCACTTGGGACAAAAAAAATAAATATTCAATGGGTTCAACATGCCTATCAGCAATTTCCTTGGGGTGTCTACTTTCCAAAATGGGGTCATTTGGGGGGGTTTTGTACTGCCCTGCCATTTTAGCACCTCAAGAAATGACATAGGCAGTCATAAACTAAAAGCTGTGTAAATTCCAGAAAATGTACCCTAGTTTGTAGACGCTATAACTTTTGCGCAAACCAATAAATATACGCTTATTGACATTTTTTTTACCAAAGACATGTGGCCGAATACATTTTGGCCTAAATGTATGACTAAAATTGAGTTTATTGGATTTTTTTTATAACAAAAAGTAGAAAATATCATTTTTTTTCAAAATTTTCGGTCTTTTTCCGTTTATAGCGCAAAAAATAAAAACTGCAGAAGTGATCAAATACCATCAAAAGAAAGCTCTATTTGTGGGAAGAAAAGGACGCAAATTTCGTTTGGGTACAGCATTGCATAACCGCGCAATTAGCAGTTAAAGCGACGCAGTGCCAAATTGGAAAAAGACCTCTGGTCCTTAGGCAGCATAATGGTCCGGGGCTCAAGTGGTTAATATGGTAAAAACTTTTCTCCTTTCCACTGATGCTTTATCACCAATCCTTGTTTCACAAAAAAACCCAAATTTTCAAAAAACATTTGTCATTGGACAAAAAGTGAGGAGAAATCTTCTGAAGAGGAGGAAAGACAGCAAAACAAATGTCACAGGGGTGATAACCCTTCCCTATGTTTTCCAGAAAGCTTAAAATAGATTTTTTGGCTGGAGCTAAACACGTTAAAAATGTACCAGTTCAAAATTACAAACAGATTCTACTTAACAAGAAACCTACAGTCCCTGTCTTGTTTGCACCGCCTGTATACTGCTGTTCAGAGTATATAGGGGCTGGGGGCCCCACACCTTTCCTTTTTTAATTTGGGTGCGGGGTTCGCTTTAATATCCATACAAGACCCAAAGGACCTGATAATGGACTGGGGGGTACCCATGCCGTTTGTCTCACTGATTTTCATCCATATTGCCAGGACCCGACATTACATTAAAGCCGCAAGCAGTTTTAAATGACTTTTTTTCCTTTAAAAATGACATTTTGTGCAGGGACTGTTCTAAGCACGGGAAACACGCGCCACATTACAGGCATACTATAGACACCCCCCAGGTAGGATATTTAAAGGAATATTTCACTTTTTTTTTTTTTTTACTTTAAGCTCATTAAAATTACTGCTCCCGAAAAAACGTCAGTTTTTAAAAGTTTTTTTTGCATTGATACATGTCCCCTGGGGCAGGACCCGGGTCCCCAAACCCTTTTTAGGACAATACCATGAAAATTAGCCTTTAAAATGAGCACTTTTGATTTTGAACATTCGAATCCCATAGACGTCAATGGGGTTCTAACGTTCGTGCGAATTTTCGGTCCGTTCTACTGGTGGAAGTTGGAGGAGGGTATCCAGCTTTCCTGTGGTATTGTGAGTCTGTGCCTTCCTCACTGAAGAGTGCCTGGATATCGGAAGGAGGCAACCGATGATCTTGTGGTATTGTGAATTCAGAACTTTAGTGATTGTGTATAGTTCTTTACTCTTAAAAAGCCCCTAATCACTATTTAGTATGCAGAGATCTTTGCAGGAACTTAAAGTGGTTGTACATTTTTTTGCAGAAGTTTGCAGAAGTTTTTTTGTTGCAGAAGTTTTTTTTTTTTTTTTTAATCTTAATGTATTCTATGCACTGCAAAGGGGTAATTTGGGGGGTACTTCTATTGTACTGTTCTGGCCTTGAGAAATGAGATAGGCAAGTCAGTACATCAGGATTAATCGATTTTCATATATATATATACACCAATCGTTTGTGGACTCTATAACTTTCTACAGACTAAATCAGGGGTAGGCAACCCCCAGCACTGGAAGCCTCTCCTGCACTGAGGGGGAGGCACTGTGCCCGCACACATTGTAAAAGATGGGAAACATTGTTTGGTTCTCTAAGACCCCTTTCACACTGGGGTGCTTTGCAGGCGCTACAGCACTAAAAATAGCACCTTCAAAGGGCCCTGAAAGAGCCGCTGCTCTGTCACCAATGTGAAAGCCCTGAGAGCTTTCACACTGGAGCGGTGTGCTGGCAGGACACTGAAAAAAGTCCTGCTAGCAGCATCTTTGGAGCAGTGAAGGAGTGGTGTATACACCGCTCCTTCACCGCTCCTGCCCATTGAAATCAATGGGGCAGCGCGGCTATACCGCCGGCATAGTGCTGCTGCAGCAGCGCTTTGCTGCGCTTTTAACCCTTTCTCAGCCCCTAGTGGGGGGTTAAAAGCGCCCTGCTAGCGGCCAAATAGCGCCACAAAATTGACGGTAAAGCAGCGGTAAAAATAGCAGCGCTTTACCGCCGACGCATCCACTGCCCCAATGTGAAAGTAGCCTAACTTTGCTGTAGCTGTGATTGTCAGCTTTTGTGATGGGGAAGAGATTGGGTGCAGTTCTTCTAGGGGGGTCTCTGTTTCCAGGAGGAGGACTGTCATTGGCCACTGCTAAAGCCAATTACAGTCCTGCTAGCCCCGTCCACTATCTGGGAGGAAGATGACTCGCTTGGTTGCCACTACCAATCTCAGAAAGAAGGGATTTCACTGTGATTGAGAAAACCGCAATCAGGTGACAGTTTGTGGAATTACCTTTGCATCACTTACTACTGACCCCCTGCACTCTGTGTCCCTTTAAGCCACAGCCAGTATTCAGTGCAATGAAAATTACACCCAACTTTTGCTGCGGCGCTGAGCGCCGCACTTTTTCTCATGATGGATGATCCTGCACACAGGCCCACTGCTTTCAGAAAATACCCTTGACCTGAGCTGATCATTGCACATCCATTCCATATGCTTGTATGTGACATCACATGCATCATAAACATCACATACAAGCACATCTTCCTGATGACGCAAATTGTATTGCGAAACGCGTAGAAACTGCTGGAAAATGTTCTCATCACTTCCGGTCCGGCGAAAGTGAGGCTTGGAACGCACGCAGCTGTGAGGAGACACAGGGATAGAGTGGGAGATAGATGGAGACTCCCCTCTCCATATACACGGCTGGATCAGCTTGGTGCCGGCTTAGAGGCACTACAGCATGTGAGTTTAACTGTATTTTTTAACTTTTTAATAATAAAAATAGTTACATACTACACTATGATGGCTATCCATATGTCTTTATGAGAACTAATAGAGCAAGAGGCACTAGTATACTGCTTGGAAAGGCTGCTACTGGATCCATCACAAACGGAGTGGTTATCCTAAATAAATGAACCAAAGGCGCATATTCCGATATATCTGGTGAGTGGCCATTGCACTAGGTGGTGGTGAAGTCACGTTAAGCAATGGAAGTAGAAGCACTTAATATTGAGAAGGAACGTCACTATTGCACAGAAGTGATCACTCACTGAGGACATTTATTGTACTGTGGTGCATACATATATGTTGAGGATAGGATATTCATTGCATTGTGTTGTACACAAATATGTTGATAATTTGAGACCTCATGGTTAGAGATTAATATTGGCACATATTTGAATTATATATTTTTTAGCACTTGCACTTTAATTAGCTGTTGGCAGTATCGTAAGGTATTTTCATAAGTGGTATTGCTTTCACAAGGATTATGATGTGGTGGAAAAAAATTTTTGGACACATGAATAGTTGACACAGAAAAGCACGAAATCAAGGACATTTATATTTTTTATTTGTATATTTTGTTTCATGTTACGAATGGTAATATATTTTATAGAAGTTAGCGCAATCCATCTATTACATTACGTGTCTCACCTTCCTTTCACCACTCTGCATATCACGCATATCATGGATGAGAAGAGGGTACAGCGGTGAAGCAGATGAGCAGGAGGGTACAGCGGTGGGGAAAATGAGCAGGAGGGGTTCAGAGGTGGGACAGAAGAGCAGGAGGGCAGTGCTGGGGTAGATTTGCAGGGAGGTACAATGGTGGAAGATGGTGAGAAGGGGCTTCAGCAGTGGGACAGAAGAGCAGGGGGTACAGTGATGAGACAGATGAACAGGGGGGTTCAGTGTTGGGCCAAATGAGAAGGGGATTGCAATCGTGGGACAGATGAGCAGATGGGTTCAGTGTTGGGGCGTATGAGAAGGGGGTTCAGTGGTGGGACAGGAAAGCAGGGGGGATAGAGCAGTGGGGCAGATGTGAAAGGAGGTATATTGGTGGGACAGATTAGCAGGCGGAACAGAGGTGAGGCAGAAGAGCAGGGGGTACAGAGGTGAGACAGATGTGCAGGAGGTACATTGGTGGAGCAGATGGGAAATCTGGTTACAATGGTGGGGCAGATGAGCAGATGGGTTTAGTGTTAGGACAGATGAGAAGGTGATTCAGTAGAAGAGAAGAGCATGGGGATACGTCGGTGGAGCAGATGTGCAGGGAGGTACAGTGGTGGGGCAGATGAGAAAAGGGGTACATCAATGGGGCAGATGAGCAGCAGGGTTACAGTGGTGGGACAGAAGAGCAAGGGGGTACAGTGGTGGGGCAGATGTGCAGGAGGTACAGTAGTGGGAGGGATCAGAAGAGGGTTCAGTGGTGGGACAGAAAAGCAGGGGGGTACAGTGATGGGTCAGATGAGCAGGGGGTTTAGCGGTGGGACAGAAGAGCAGGGGGGTACAGCGGTGGGGCAGATGTGAAAGGAGGTACCTTGGTGGGGCAGATGAGAAAGGGGGTTACAGTGGTGGGGCAGATGAGCAGATAAGTTCAGTGTAAGTACAGATGAAAAGATGGTTCAGTGGTGAGACAGAAGAGCATGGGGGTACGGCGGTGGAGCAGATGTGCAGGGAGGTACAGTGGTGGGGCAGATGAGAAGGGGGGAACATTGGTGGGGCAGATGAGCAGGGGGAACAGAGGTGGGACAGATGTGCAGGAGGTACAGTGGTGGGGCAGATGTGCAGGAGGTACATTGGTGGGGCAGATGAGAAAGGAGGTTACAGTGGTGGGGCAGATGAGCAGATAAGTTCAGTGTTAGGACAGATGAGAAGATGGTTCAGTGGGGAGACAGAAGAGCATGGGGGTACGGTGGTAGAGAAGATGTGCAGGGAGGTACAGTGGTGGGGCAGATGAGAAAGGGGGAACATTGGTGGGGCAGATCAGCAGGAGGTTACAGTGGTGGGACAGAAGAGTAGGGTGGTACAGTGGTGGTACAGTGGTGGTACAGTGGTGGTACAGTGGTGGGGCAGATGAGCAGGAGGTTACAGTGGTGGGACAGAAGAGTAGGGTGGTACAGTGGTGGGGCAGATGAGCAGGGTGGTACAGTGGTGGGGCAGATGAGCAGGGTGGTACAGTGGTGGGGCAGATTTGGGGCAGATTTGCAGGGGGGACAGTGATCTGAGGTGTGAAGGTGCATGAATTGGGGCTGATCTGAGGCGTGAGTGCAGGATATTAATTTCCCACTACTCAAGTAGTTTACAGCATGTACTTTATAAAAAATCCTTTTTGTGATTGAATATGTGAAGTTGACATGTTTTTGTTATAAAATCGGCACGCTCAATTTCTTTGAAAATATTTTTTGGCACACTGAGCGCAAAAGGTTGCCTACCCCTGGACTAAATAATATACACGGATTTGCCCTTTTTTCACAACAACAAAAAAAAAAAAATGTAGCAGAATACATTTAGGCCTAAATTTAAAGATTACTTATTTGGAAAATTTTATAACAGAAACAAAGAAAAACTTGTTTTATTGTTTATTTAGCAAAAAATAAAAAACACAGCGCTTATTAAATACAACCAAAAGAAAGATCTATTTGTGTAAAAAAAATGATAAAAATTTAGTTTGGGTACAGAGTTGCTTGACCGCGCAATTGTCATTCAAAGTGTGACAGCGCTGAAAGCTGAAAATTGGCCTGGGCAGGAAGGGGTAAAAGTGCCCGGTAAGTGGTTAATATCACTTTAAGGTTTTTGTTGCACAAAGTTTACCTTTAACCACTTGCTTACTGGGCACTTAAACCCCCCTCCTGCCCAGACCAATTTTCAGCTTTCAGCGCTGACGCACTTTGAATGACAATTGCGCGGTCATACAGCACTGTACCCAAATGAAATTTTTATCATTTTTTTCCCACAAATAGAGCTTTCTTTTGGTGGTATTTAATCACAGCTGGGATTTTTTTTTTTTTGCTAAACAAACAAAAAAAAGATGGAAAATTTTGAAAAAAAAAAAATCATGTTTCATAGTTTGTTATAAAATTTTGCAAACAGGTAATTTTTCTCCTTCATTGATATGCGCTGATGAGGCGGCACTGGTGGGCACTGATAGGCTGCACTGATGGGCACGGATAGGCACAGTTAAGGCGGCACTGATAGGCACAGTTAAGGCAGCACTGATAGGCACGGATAAGGCGGCACTGATGGGGACAGATAAGGCGGTACTGATGGCCACTGATGGGTGGCACGGATGGGTGGCACGGATAGGTATTACTGATGGGGGGCACTGATAGGTACCACTGATGGGGGGCACTGATAGGTACCACTGATGGGGGGCACTGATGGGCGGCACTGATGGGGGGCACTGATTGGCAGTGATGGGCGGCACTGATGGGCACTGGTAGGTGACACTGATGGGCACTGATGTGCAGCACTGTTGTTGTGGCACTGATTGTGGGCACTGATGAGTGGCACTGTGGGCACTGATGGGTGGCACTGTGGGCACTGATGGGTGGCTCTGGTGGGCACTGGTAGACGGCACTGCTGCCTATTGCTAGGTGTCATTGGCAGGGGGCACAGGTGGACACTGATGATCGCCGTGATCGGGACTGATGTCCCTCTATTGGCCGCCCGTGATCAGCTTTTTTTTCCTCCTCACGCTGAGAAAAAATAGCAGATTACCGGCTCTGTTGACATCACATGATCAGCTGTCATTGGCTGACAGCTGATCATGTGGTAAGGGGTTGGGATTGACCCCTTACTCCGATTTGTGATCAGGCGACTCTCATAGATTCGCTGATCACAGAGCGCACCGCACGCGCCCTGCAGGGGACGCGCAGGCCGCTCGTGCACTGCTCTATTGACGTCGTCTCGGCAAAGCAGGTCCGCGCTGTAGCCGTCATTAGGCTATAGCGCGGATCTTTAGTGGTTAAAGTGGTTGTAAACCCTGTCACACCACTTGTACCTACAGGTAAGCCTATAATAAGGCCTAATAAGTCTTACCTGTAGGTACAATAAATATTTCCTAAACCTGCATGGTTTAGGGGATATTTACCATAAGCGCTTGCGCCGACGTCATCGTCGCATGCACACTGAAGAAACGACCCTCCATGCCGTTTTCTCAGCAGCTGTGCCGTGGTCTCCGGCTTCCGCGTGCATGCGCGGGAGTGACATCATCGCGGCTTCGACCAATCACAGCGTCAGAGCCAGCGAACCCGTTAATAACTCCGGGATATATGTCACCAGTCACATGGGTGTGCAGGGAGCGCTGCAACAGCTTCGATCTAAGGTAAGTATTTCATAATGAGCTACCATGCGATCCATACTAGCTCATTATGCCTTTGTCTTGCAGGTTTTTTTTTTTTTTTTCCTTTCGGCTTTACAACCTCTTTAAAAACAAGTTCTGTCTTTAGCTTCTGTGTTTCCCATCTGAAAAGAAAGCTGTGTTTATAAACATTAGTTTTCCTTTACAATTTCACTCAATGCAGCTCGCAAGCCTCCAGCTATTGGCTCTCTGCCCAAAATAAAGATGGCATCCGCGGTTTTCCCATCTTACCCGTGATTGGGTGAAAGCGAGTCCTGGCAGCGGCCCCTAGCGGTACAAACCAGCAACTGCAGTGCTGCTCGTCCCCCCAGATGGCCGCTTGACGTCAGCGAGCGGGAGGGCAGGCGGGAGCTGACCGGACGCGGCTGAGAAAGGAGGAGAACTCGGGCAGTATCTGGTCATTCCCGGGCAGCGAGCGGCGGAGTCCGACTTCCATGAGGGCAACTTGGGGTAAGGCGGAGAGTGAGCCGTGCTGGTGGGGGGAACTTTTCATGGTGGGAGAGTTTGAAGTCTCTCATAGACTTCTATGAACTTCTCACACTAGGTGGCAAGGTGGGACTGTTGCCCCTAGCAACCAAGTCTGCCCCCTTGTTCTGATTGGCTGATCAGCCTCATACATTCAGGGTCACCCTATCAGTTTTGTCTGGCACTTTTTTTTTAAAGAGTCATTGCCCATAGCAACCAATCAGGTTCAGTTTGGAGTAAGCTGGATTCTGGAATGCTATGGGCACCTGTAAGGTAACAAAGTGGAAATTTATCTCCGGAAGTTTTTCTTGGCTGCCCCATTCATCTCTATAGAGCGCGGAGTGGTGCCTGTGTGCAAGAGTGTGGGGGGGAAAAATGAATCAAAACATCGCTAAGTGGAGGCCGGCATATCGCTAATCGGTGCGAATTGTGAGGTCATTGTGACCGCTTCTGACCGTTCATACAAAATCACCGCTCTACTAGAAATCCCATCACATTCCACACATGATGGAACATTACAGCTTATCAGACCTCAGATGTGGTGGCTGCATTCCTTTTCTGTTTTTACACTTTTTATTTTTTGTCTTGGGCTAAGTCTACACTTGGGGTTGGGAGGTAAAAACAGGTTAAGCTGTGTTTTTACTGCCCATGACCCCCTCACCACCACCGTATAACCCACACTAGTGCAGGCTGTGTGTCCCATGTTTTGCTCGGGCACGGTAGCTCATCCATCCATCCGTTCATTCAAATGGGCTGCTGTGTGAAACACAAATGTTTTTTTATATGGTGGCTGCCTGTAAACCACATGATCTTTTTTGACCATACAGTCCCCCAATCACACTGCAGACTGAGATGCGTGGGGATGCCATTCCGAATAAATTCTGCGGGAATTGCGCCCTAATTCCCTAGTGTGGACCGAGCCTAAACCACTCGGAGGACAAGCTTTTTCTGCCACTTTTTGTTTACTAGTAAAAATTCTTTTTTCGCTAGGAAATTATTTAGAACCTCCTGAAGAAAAAAAAAAAGATGTCTCAGCCGTCCAGCACTCCCCTCCTCATTGGCTCCCGCTGCTGAATAGAAGTGGGGCCGGTCTGCAGCTCCGGGTCTGAATGGACACAGGGAGCTGTGACTCGGGTGCCCCCATAGAGAGCTGCTTCCTGTGGGGGGCACTCAACAGGAGGGAGGGGCCAGGAGCACAGAAGAGGGACCCAAGAAGAGGAGGATCCGGGCTGCTCTGTGCAAATCCACTGCAACAGAGCAGGTAAGTTTTTAACATGTTTGTTGTTTTTAATAAAAAAAAGAAAGACTTTACAATCACTTTAGGATAAAAAAAGTCTGTGTGCCACCAATACTTACCTGAGCCCCATCATGATCCAGCGATGTGCACGGGAGCCTCAGCTCTCCAGAGACTCTCCCTCCTCATTGGCTCGCTGTAATGCACCCCCAGCTACCGAGAACATTTTCCTTGGTACATCCAGGGATTTGGTGTCCCCGGACACATTCTCTTTTGATTTGAGGCTCAAGTCAGGGCTCTGGCTGACCCATCATGCAATGGTGGCTTCTCCATTTGTCAAAAGATAGATCCCAACATTGCACTATATCAGATACTGGGAGGAGCAGTTCAATGGAGGGTGTTTTGTAACTTTATTTTTTTTCATGTTGGGTTTTCTGTAGAGCAGCACAATGTGATTTCCATAGGATTTTGTGGGAGTGGAATAAGTAGACTGGGAAGTTACTCGCTGTGCTGGTAGAAAACAGGCCCCGGTGCCTACTGGAGAGTTTCCTGGTGATGGTCATTACTTGGTGAACAGAAGTTTCCTTTAAACTGTCAAACATTGCTAATAATACATATTTTATTTCTATGTTCTTTGTGGATCATTTCCCAACTGTGAAAAGTTATGAATTCCATATTTTTGCCAGCAGAGGCCATCAGATAAGCACGTGTTTTGTAATTTAGTGTCTGCAGCAATGGAACTGGATGTATGGAACGTAAAATACTTCACCACCCCACCCCCTCCTATTTATTTCCCATTATTCATTGTGCCCTGTCATGCCTCAAGTATGTGGCCTACATGGGGTTTGTGGTAAGGGTTAATAAATGGCAGCCTGTGTGTCATCTGGTTTTCTCCCCCCCCCCCCCCCCCCCTCAGATTGCCATCCACACCAGTGATTAATGCTTGATCTTTTTGGCTTGTTTGGTTGAATACGTCCTTATCTTGGAGAAGCCTTGGTTTTGAAGGATATTCTTACTTAGGGCTGGGTGTGCAGAATCTGTTCTGTCAGGAGATACTTTAAGTGCTGCGGCTCCACTAAGACCTCTTTCACACCAGCAGGAGTCCACCAGCAGATCCGCCCGCTCAGCTGGAGATCTCTCTGCTGATCCCCACTAAGTATTCGGATGTCAGGTCTGTGTTTGCTCCTCTGGTGCAGAGCGGACACAGCCCTTTGCTCTCTATGGGGCTGTCAAGTGGAAACAGACCGCCTGTTTGTTTTATCCGATCTGCCAGATGGATAGAGAATGGATCCCCCCCATTCATCTGTTTTTAGTGGATCAGATGTTAGCGGACATTTGCCGCTCCATAGAGAGCAATGGGTAGTTCAATCGGATCCACCTGACTGGCGAACCCTGACGGTGTGAAAGGAGCCTAAATGGACATCATCCGTATCCACATTTCATTTTAGTAAAATCAAAGAACAAGGCCGCACTCATGGAAATCTCAATGTTAAGTTTATTGTATATAGCTAGTTGTAGACAGTTTCCATCCTTAGGTCAGGCCCCTCTGACATGTATTGCCCCTCCTAAGGCATAATCCTAGAGATCTCCTCTATGATTAAGCCCTAAGAGGGGCGAATCTGTCCAAGCATATTGCTCTATAGCAGGGATATGCAATTAGCGGACCTCCAGCTGTTACAGAACTACAAGTCCTATGAGGCATAGCAAGACTCTGACAGCCACAAGCATGACACAGAGGTAGAGGCATGATGGGACTTGTAGTTTTGCAACAGCTGGAGGTCCGCTAATTGCATATACCTGCTCTATAGTGTGTACTTGTCTCAATCCAGAGGATTATGTGTCGTTTTTGTCTGCTGCCTCTTTCCTCTGCTATTTGCACAAGAACCTTCTGGCAAGTTCTCCTGACACCAAGAGAAAAAGGTGACAGGAAAGGGAGCTCCAGCGCGCAACCTGTGATTGACCGTTTTTTCAGCTCCGTTCTGGTGGGGTGTGTCCCTTCCTTTCAGTCAGTTCTCAATGAGCTCTGCAGAGTAACTTCAGCTCCCCACCCCCTGCTTTCTGGAAGCTCAGACAAGCTGTATAAATTCTGTTTTTTGAATGATGTAGAGAAGGGGAGACAGCAGGTAAACAGGTACAATTTATGTAGGAGGATTTGTTTCATCTCTTTGTATCACTTGAGGCCAGTCAATGATTTACAAATCTTATAAACCCATATTTTATTCACAATCAAATATGGAAAATGTATCAAATGTTTAAACTGAGAAAATGTACCATTTTAAGACAAAATCATTTTGAAAATAATGGCAGCAACACGGCTCAAAAAAGATGAAACTGGGAACAAAATGCTGGTAAAATAAGTGGTACCAACAAGGAAGAGCAAGTGGTGCACCAAAAGAAAGATTCTGGACCCAAAACAAAAATTCAAGATGTACCTTATATACTCGAGTATAAGTCGAGGCCCTAATTTACCACAAAAAAATGGGAAAAACTTATTGACCCGAGTATAAGACGAGGGTGAGAAATGCACAGCTACTGTAAGTTGAAAAGAGGGTCAACAATGCCCATTTGCAGCCTCACTGTGCCCATTTGCAGCCAACGGTCCCCCGAACTTCAAACTCGGTAGTTAAGGGTTCCTAGATGCCCCCTAGCTGCAGCCAAAATTTGGGGTCTCTGAACCCAAAGGGTCCTGAAATGACATTGCTGCAGATGGACACAGTTGACCGAGTTTGGGGCCCTGTATCTCAGGGCCACTTAGTGCTAAGAACCCCAAAATTTGGTGTGCAAACCCAGTGGAACTAGCACCATAAAATACCCAAAGCTGGGGTTTCTAGCACCAAGTGGGCCCGAGATACAGGGCCCCAAAAATCAGTTCAGAAAATGTCAAGCACTTTTCTGCAGCAGAGAATGACATTTTCCAAACCTATTTTGGGGCCCCGTATCTCGGGGCTACTTGGTGCTAGGAACCCCAGCTTTGGATATGTTATCATACCAGTTCCACTGGGTTTGCACACCAAATTTGGGGTTCCTAGCCCCTAGTGGCCCTGAGATATGGGGCCCCAAAGTCGGTTCAGAAAATGTCAAGCACTTTTCTGCAGCAGAGAATGACATTTTCCAAACCGATTTTGGGGCCCCATATATCGGGGCCACTTGGTGCTAGGAACTCCAGCTTTGGATATGTGTTAGCACACTAAATTTGGGTTTCCTAGCACCAAGTGATCCTGAGATACGGGGCCCCAAATTCGGTTCGGAAAATGAAATTTTTTGCTGCAGAAAAGTGCTTGACTCGAGTATATTATATTTTATCATATTATATTAGTGCTGCACGATTAACCGTTAACCACTTGACAACTGGGCACTTAAACCCCCTTCCTAACCAGACCACTTTTCAGCTTTTGGTGCTCTCACATTTTGAATGACAATTACTCAGTCATGCAACGCTGTACCTATATGAAATTTTTGTCCTTTTTTTCACACAAATGGAGCTTTCTTTTGGTGGTATTTAATCACCGCTGGGTTCTTTATTTTTTGCGCCGTAAAAGAAAAACGACCGAAAAATCTGTAAAAAAAAAATACATTTTTCTTCATTTCTGTTATAATATTTTGCAAATTAGTAATTTTTCTTCTTATATTTTGGCCGACATTTATACCGCTACATATCTTTGGTAAAATTAACCCAAATCGGTGGATATTATTTGGTCTTTGTGAAAGTTATAGAGTCCACAAGATATGGTGCGAATATCTGAAAATTGATCACACCTGAAGTACTGACGGCCTATCTAATTTCTTGAGACCCTAACATTCCAGAAAAGTACAAATACCCCCCAAATGACCCCTTTTTGGAAAGAAGACATTCCAAGGTATTTAGAAAGATGCATGGTGAGTTTTTTGAAGTTGTCATTTTTTTTCCCACAATTCTTTGCAAAATCAAGGTTTTTTTTTACTTTTTTTTTTTCCCACAAAATTGTCATATTAGCAGGTTATTTCTCACACACCACATATGCATACCACAAATTACACCCCAAAACACATTCTGCTATTACTCCCGAGTACGGCGATACCACATGTGTGAGACTTTTACACAGCGTGGCCACATACAGAGGCCCAACATGCAGGGAGCACCTTCAGGCGTTCTGGAGCACCCAGGCCAATTCTGACATTTCTCTCCTACATGTAAAAATCATCATTTATTAGCTAGAAAATTACATAGAACCCCAAAACATTATATATGTTTTTTTTAGCAAAGACCCTAGAGAATACAATGGCAGTCGTTGCAACTTTTTATCTCGCACGGTATTTGCGCAGCAATTTTTTTTAACGCTTTTTTTGGAAAAAAAACTGTTTTGTGCTTTACAAAAACCAAAACAGTAAAGTTAGCCTAATGTTTTTGCATAATGTGAAAGATGAAGTTACGCCGAGTAAATAGATACCCAACATGTCACCTTTCAAAATTGCACGCGCTTGTGGAATGGCGCCAAACTTTGCTACTCAAAAATCCCCATAGGCGACGCTTTAAAATTTTTTTACTGGTTACAAATTTTGAGTTACAGAGGAGGTCTAGGGCCAAAATTATTGCTCTCGCTCTACCGATCGCAGCGATACCTCACATGTGTGGTTTGAACACTGTTTTCATATGTGGGCGGGACTTGCGTATGCGTTCGCTTCTGCATGCGAGCACACAGGGACAGGGGCGCTTTAAAAAATTTTTTTTTTTTACTTTATTTTAGTTTGATGCTTTTTTCCCAAAAAAAAAAATTTTTGACCACTTTATTTCCTATTACAAGGAATGTAAACATCCTTGTAATAGGAATATGGCATGACAGGTCCTCTTTACAGTGAGATATGGGGTCAATAAGACCCCACATCTCACCTCTAGGCTGGGAAGCCTGAAATTAAAAAAAAAAAAAAAAAAAAACGATCCTGGCTTCGATCGTAGCGGTGAGTCGGTAGAAGCGCGGGAGGGGGGGGACATCCCCTCTCGCCTCCTGTAAGAACGATCAAGCAGTGGAACAGCTGCTATGATCGTTCTCATGGTGTAGGGAATAGCCGGCTGAAAAAGCTGATATCTGAATGATGCCTGTAGCTGCAACCATCATTCAGATATCCCCGCACAAAGTCAAGGACGTTGTATGACGGCCGGCGGGCGGGAAGTGGTTAAAACGCTTTTTTTTTTTTTTTTTTTTTTTTTTTTACACAAAGTTGTCCATTTATACAATATTTTTTACCACATAACATGTACACACCAAAAATGACACCCAAAATAGATTCTCCTGCTCCTCCTGAGTACGGCTATACCACATGTGTGAGACTTCCACAGCCTGGCCACATACAGAGGGCGAGTACAGCTGAGCATGGCGGGGGCATGGCAGAGTATGGCACAGCATTGCATAGTAGTGAGGGATGGCTGAGCATGCATGGATGGATGGATGGCTGGATGTCTCTGTGCAGCGCTGTGGGCACTACACATACAGCCCACAGCGCTGCAGACATCCATCCATCCCCCTCCCCGCTCACTGTGTACCGATCGGTACACAGGAGGGGAGGAGAGGAACCGGCGTCATCAGATGACGCCGGTCTGTTTACATGTGATCGCGCCGTCATTTGACGGCGTGATCACATGGTAAACGGCCGCGATCAGCGGCCATTTACCGGGATCCGTGATGCGACGGGTCCTCGCGGGTTCGGCGCGCGAGAGGGGAATTCTGGGAGGACGTCATAGTACGTCTTCCCAGAGTTATCCAACCGCCCTGCAGCCGTCATTCGACTATGGGCCGGTTGGTAAGTGGTTAAGAATGGAAATTGCGATCTTTTTCTCTTCCCGATCTTTAAAACGGCATATCATCAGTCCAGTCTTTTAACAAGTGCAGAGAGTTCTCACAGCTGGGAAAAAAAATTAAAAATCCAGGCAGCCTGCCAAGTTTTAACAAAGTATCTTTTTGCTCTTTGTTCAAAGGAAAGAACACCTGCGTGTAAATGAAGGAAGTTTAATCATTTAAAGACCAAACGTTTTATGACATTTGTTGATTACAAGTAAAAATCATTATTTTCTGCTAGAAAATTACTTGGAACACCCAAACATGATTTTTTTTTTTTTAAGCTGAGACCCTATAGCAGAGATGGAGAACCTTGGCACCCCAGATGTTTTGGAACTACATTTCCCATGATGCTCCACTACATTGCACAGTTCACGAGCATCATGGGAAATGTAGTTCCAAAACATCTGGGGTGCCAAGGTTAGCCATCACTGCCCTATAGAATAAAATGGTGGTTGTTGCATAATTTTATATCACACTGTATTTGCGCAGCGGTCTTTCAAACGCAATTTAAAAAAAAAAAATGCACTTTAATTTATTTTGAAAAAAGAAACAGTAGTTTTTGAAGCGCTTTCGCGTTCAAAATAAAAAAAGCTCAAGAAAAATGCATCCCTTTAATTTCTATGTATGTCTTCGCACTTGTCCATTGCGGTTCCGTTGCGGTGTTAAAAATCTTGCTTGCCGCATATTTGGTCAGTTACAAAAATGTACCTCCCTATTCAAATGCATTGAAAACGTGGCAAAAAACGCACCAGTGTTGTGTTTTGATGTGGTTTTTGAGTCACATGACCTATGAAAAACCCATCGTAAGCACAGTAAAAGTACATGCAGTCATTATTGACACTTTTTTTTTTTTTTTTTTTTCTTTTCTATTGGCAAAACACTGATAACCCTGTTTTTGGCTGATAATTTTCAGTAGACGATATATCGGGTGACTGGGTATAAAAAAAAAAAAAAAAAACATCATGGAGGGTCTCAAAAGTAAAGATGGGCAGAGGTTCACCAATCTGGAAAGAGATGCCAAAAAATTGTCCAGTTTCAGAATAATGTTCCTCCACGTAAAATTGCAAAGACTTTTTTTTAAATCTATCATCTTCCAGAGTACATAATATCAAAAGATTGTGAGAATCTGGAAATATTTCAAGGCCGAAACAAAATATTGGATACCTATGATCGTATGGCCCTTAGATGTCACTGAATTAAAAACGGTTAAAAACTGTTGGCTCACCAACAGTCCCATTGACTTTAATGGGACGGCTGGTGATGTGGCAGTGACACAAGGTGAGGGACGTGGTGGCAGCAGGTGAGTGGATGCCCGCTAACGGGCGCAGCCATGATGGATCTGAAATGACAGGTGCTCTTTAAATGTAAGGACTTATTCTTGCTGGTAGTTAGAATCTTCATTTTGTTTGCAAATATTAAAGGTTTCCTATTTAGAATAATAAGCTGTCAGGTTAGTAAAACAGCAATATCAGAACTAGGGCTGAAACAACTAATCGATTAATCGACAACTAATCGATTATGAAATTAATCGATTACTATTTTCATAATCGATTAATCGGCCAGTAACATAATGTGGTTAAAAAAAAACTAAAATGAGCCCTTTATAGTACAAAAAGAGCAAATAATCACTACTGTAACTATTTCTTTCACAGTTCTACAGTAAAAAAAATTAACCCCTTACAGTACTGATTTATTTGTTTTTTTTGTACGATAAAGGGCTAATATTAGTTTTTTTAACCCCATTATGTTACTAAACGTCTTACACCTGGTTCACATCTATGTGTTTTGTGGTGCTTTTTCCAGAAACGGACTACAGTTCATCTACATGGTTTCCTATGGGACACGTTCACATCTATGCTTTTTCAGCCGCTGCGTATTTGGAAAGCGTCAGTGACTTTTTTTTAACGCATAACAGTGCTTTTTTGGTTCAACCTACTTCAATGGAGAAGCTGCAGAAAAGCAGGTAATGCGTTTTTCCAGCAATTTGTGTTTTTTATTCTGCCCAACAAATTGGCCAAAAAAAATGCAAAAACGCAAATCGCAGCAAAATCACGTGCGCAAAAATCAAAACGCACAGCAAAGAGCACTGCATAAACAGATCAAAAGGAAACTGCATAGGTGTGTACCGAGCCTTATGCTGACCACACCGATCAATTTTCAGATGAGAATATTCAGACGAAAAATCTTTGTACATTCGCTGAATGAAAGAATGTTTGAAATTTTCATTTGTTTTTAACATTCTGTTTTTAAAATAATTGTAATTTCTGAACGAAAACAACATCCACTGTCTGATAATTCCTTTCACCAAGCTTTTTATTATTTCCAAATTTTCCCATTACTGTGGTTGAAAATGAACGTCGATTTGACCCCACTAACGATTAGAAAATCAAACGAACGTTCTTATCTCTCCTCTAATAGTATATACAGTATATATCCTCTAATAGTATATACAGTATATCTCTCTAATAGTATATACAGTATATCTCTTCTGTCTGTTATTCTCTGAGTGGATTAGATATTTTGCTCCCTAACCATATAGTTGGTTGTTTATATTTACCACTGCATAGAGATATTTACGAATAAATTGCCTTTTTTTAAAACTTTACATATTAACTAAATTATACACCACACACTTTTTTTTTTAAGGTTATTAACCGATTAATCGATTAATCGAAACAATAATCGGCCAACTAATCGATTATGAAAATAATCGTTAGTTGCAGCCCTAATCAGAACTGATTGAATCATACAGTTTGTAGTGTACATAGATTTGCAAAACAATGGGATAAAGGAATATTCCTGAACTTTGTTTTATTTCATGGTTACTGTGAAATTGTGTGAATGCATCAATGCAGTGCATGTTATCTCAGCTTGCTTGCAGAGCTTAGATTAATTGAAGGAGTTTACCAAAAATGGAAATATTGTAGAATGTATAGCCTCATGCTTAGTTTCATGCTGAATAAACTAAATTATTAATGTATTTATTAAAATAAATTTGATGAAAATCTAAAAAATCGCTTTCAATCAAAACATTTTTTTTTCCTTTATCCACCCTGATTGATACCACGTTCTCTTTTCACCAATCTGCTGGCACCACTCCCATAAATGTCATTTTTTTTCTCTTTAAAATGGTACATTTTCTCAGTTTAAACATTTAATGTTTTCTATTGTAAATAAAATATTGGTTTACAAGATTTGCAAATCATTGCATTCTGTTTTAATGTGTATTTTACACCGAATTCCAAGTTTTTTTGGAATTGGGGTTGTATATGTTCTGGGTCAGTAATTTCTAAAGCTATCAAGATTAATAGGTCAGTTAGTGTTTTCAGAAAGTCAACAGTGGCAGCCCGGTATGTATCATCACTGGTTTACTTTAAGCTGTCTATGTGGCAGTCTCAAAGTTGCGTGTTAAGGAACCGCCAGATCCAAAACCACAGCTATATCATTTACCTCCTGTCTGTCAGATTACCACAGCACATTCCTCAGTATCTGGCCTCTACATAGAACACTCTGCGAAATCTGCATCCAGGCCTTTCCTGAAACACTTCAGTCCCGAATCTAAACAGAACTCCAGATAAGCTTTACTTCAGTTGTGTTCTTGTTTAGAAGTCATTGCGTGTATTTTGTAAATCCTGAAAGGTCCCCCCCCCCCATTGTATAGATTGCATTCATATTTGTGCCACCCAAATGCATTATTTTAAATGTTTCTACATTAAACCTCATTTTCATGTAGTTGCCCAGCCCATGAATTTGTTCGGATCTTTTGCAAGGTTTCCACATCCTGCAAAGAAGTTATTGTCCTGCTTAGCTTAGTATCGTCCGCAAATACAGAGATTGAACTGTTTATCCCATCTTCCAGATCGTTTATGAGCAAATTTAAATAGAATTGGTCCCAGCACAGAACCCTGGGGGACCCCACTACCCACCCCTGACCATTCCGAGTACTCCCCATTTATCACCATCCTCTGAACTCACCCTTGTAGCCAGTTTTCAATCCATGTACTCACCCTATGGTCCATGCCAACGGACCTTATTTTATACAGTAAACGTTTTATGGGGAACTGTGTCAAATGCTTTTGCAAAATCCAGATACACCACGTCTACGGGCCTTCCTTTATCTAGATGGCAGCTCACCTCCTCATAGAAGGTTAATAGATTGGTTTGGCAAGAACGATTCTTCATGAATCCATGCTGATTACTGCTAATGATACTGTTCTCATTACTAAAATCTTGTATATAGTCCCTTATCATCCCCTCCAAGAGTTTACATACCATTGATGTTAGGCTAACTGGTCTGTAATTCCCTGGGATGTATTTTGGGCCCTTTTTAAAATATTGGTACTACATTGGCTTTTCTCCAATCACCTGGTACCATTCCAGTCAATAGACTGTCTGTAAAAATTAGGAACAATGGTCTGGCAATTACTTGACTGAGTTCCCTAAGTACCCTTGGGTGCAAGCCATCTGGTCCCGGTGATTTATTAATGTTAAGTTTCTCAAGTCTAATTTTAATTCTGTCCTCTATTAACCATGGAGGTGCTTCCTGTGATGTGTCATGAGGATAAACACTGCAGTTTTGGTTACTGAAACCCCCCAATTCCCTCGTGAAGACTGAGGAGAAGAATAAATTCAATACCTTTCCCATCTCCCCATTCTTTGTAACCAGATGTCCTTCCTCATTCTTTATAGGGCCAATATGGTCTGTCCTCCCTTTTTTACTGTTTACATACTTAACCACTTCAGCCCCGGAAAGGCTTTACCCCCTTCCTGACCAGAGCACTTTTTGCGATAAGGCACTGCGTCGCTTTAACTGACAGTTGCGCGGCTGTGCGACGTTACACCAAAACAAAATTGAGGTCCTTTTTTTTCCCCCACAAATAGAGCTTTATTTTGGTGGTATTTTACCTCCTGTGGTTTTTTATTTTTTTGCGCTATAAACAAAAAAGAGCGACAATTTTGAAAAAAAAGCAATTTTTTTTTTTTACATTTTGCTATAATAAATATCCCCAAAAATATATAGAAACACATTTTTCCCATTTCCGTCTTTCAGGACAGCACCATAGAGAGAGACCTTGGCTCCTCCCCTTCTGAGGAAACACCGCCTTCAACTTAAAGCTTTAAACCTCACCGCTCTCCCCCGGCCCCTCAGTTCTGGTGTTTCCTCCGGTGGGGAGACATCGCAAGGAACTAGGGCCGCACAGCTAGGGAGGCTGAGGCTAATTGCAGGCTGACCAGAGGGGGCGCTCTCTCTCTGGCTCTCTCCTGCTCATTTTTTCTAAGAAAGCTGCAGTCTAAGGGGCTAGGGTGGCTGAGTACCTTTTAGAAGACTGCACATCACGCTCCCCCAGCTTCTCTTAGTGAAGTTGTAAGCTGGGGGGGTCCGTTTTCTTTCTTGCCTAGCAGTGGCATAGGCGGAGGCACAGAAGACCGCCCTGCACTTGCAGCCAGCGTGGGAGCTCTGAGCGCTGGGTCGGAGGACGGGTGACGTCATTTCCGGCGGAGGTCGGTGTTTCCGTCTGACCCGTGACTTCCGGTTCCGGTCGCGGTGTTGAAAACGGACCGCGCGTTCGGCTGGTGCTGCCTCTGACCTGCTGTGGGGACAGCACACAGGGGCTTGGATCACCACTGCACTCTAAGGAGATGTCGGAAGCAGAGGCTTCAAGAACCGCTCCAGGAGAATCCTGCACCAGCCACTCTAAGGTAAGAGGAACCCTGGGGTGGTGTTCCCTTACCGCTTCCTGTAAAGCTCCACAGGTGTAGAACTCCCCCTGGTGGTGAAGGGGGGGAAAGGGTTGTGACTGGGTCCCTGGTGATGGTTGGTCCCGGGAAGTGCACCCCTGGTGGCCCTCCGTGGTAGTGCTGGTGAAAGTTTGCTGATTGCTCCCTACTTTTAACTTGTTTTCCAGGGCAAAGCTACAGAGAAAAGCAAGTCGCCCCACAGTGCCAAGAAGAAATGCCCCTCATGTAAAATCACAATGGGGGAATCTTGGTCTAAACCCCTCTGCAGGGATTGTATAGAGGGGCTAGTAAGGGAGCAATCTGGAGAACAGTCTTCAGATTTAGCAGCATCCGTGAAAGAACTTTCCAATACGGTGCAGACTTTTAAAACATTATTTGCCAGTCTTCAGTTGCCACAGCCGCAGGTTGTTTCTCCACCAGCACAGCAGAGTGTTCATCAATCCTTAATGGATGCTCCCTCGGGAAGTGGAGAGAATCCAGGAGGTGCCAGATTTGAGGTTGAGGAAGAGCCTGATAGCGGGTCCTCAGATCCCCAGGGGGAATCAGAGGGAGAGGAGGTGGAAGGGGAATCCACAAGATCCTCTCGCTACAAGCTTTCCCTGGAGGAGGTGGAGGAGCTCCTAGGAGCCATTCATACCACCCTAGGAATCCAGGAGGAAAGGAAAAAACTTTCACTCCATGACCAGATGTACAAGGGACTAGGGGAACATAAAAGGAAGGTGTTCCCGGTCCATGAGGTCTTAGTCGACGCCATCAAAAAGGAGTGGCAAGACCCCGAAAGGAAGCCTTTCCTTTCAAAGGCACTTAAGCGTAGGTTCCCCTTTGCAGAAGAGGAGGCGCTGGTATGGAACAAATCGCCTAAGCTAGACGCAGCCTTTTCGCAGGTCTCCAGACACACTGACTTGGCCTTTGAGGACATGGGGGCACTCCCAGATCCCATGGATAAAAGGATAGATTCCCTCCTGAAAAAATCCTGGGACTCTTCCATAGGGAACCTCAAACCTGCCATGGCGTCCACGGTGGTGGCACGAAACATGGAGTATTGGCTAACGCAAATTAAGGCGCATATAGAGGCGGGTACGCCTAAGGAAACAATCCTTTCGTCTTTTCCCATGCTCCTTAAAGGAATAGCTTACCTGGCAGATGCGTCAGCTGAATCGGTGCGTATGTCTGCAAGATCAGCCGCATTGTCCAATTCGGCAAGAAGAGCCCTATGGCTTAAAACATGGCAGGGAGATACCGCATCCAAGGTTAAACTCTGCGGCATTCCTCTCACGGGGGACTTGCTTTTCGGGCCAGGTCTGGAAGCTGTATTGGATAGAACGGCTGACAGAAAAAAGGCATTTCCTTTTAAAAGAAAACCGGCAGAGACTAAAAGAAAGTCTCGGCCGTGGAAGAAGTTGGACCCCCCAAAATCTGATCAACAGAAAAAGGGGTGGGGACAAAAAGGGAAGGGGCGTGGGGGGGCTATTTTTCGCCCTCCTGAACAGCCCAAAAAGACAAAGTGACAGAATAACGGTGGGAGGAAGACTGGGGGCCTTCCTTCCACAGTGGGAGATGATCACCTCCAACAATTTTATTTTGGAAGTCATAAGAAGAGGGTACAGGTTGGAGTTTGCAGAACCTCCACCATGCAGACTCCTCGTAACCACGCTTCCGAAATGTGCAGAGAGGTCAGCGGCTCTCCTTTCCTCCCTCCAGGAGTTGGAGGAACAGGAGGTGGTAGTTCGAGTGCCAGAAGGAGAGACGGGCAGAGGCTTTTACTCCCACATTTTTGTGGTGCGCAAACCCTCGGGGAAGTTCAGGCTCATCCTGAACCTGAAGCCTCTGAACGTCTCTCTCACCTACAGGAGGTTCCGAATGGACTCAATCTATTCGGTAAAGACACTTCTTCCTCCAAACTGCTTTATGGCATCGATAGACTTGAGGGATGCCTACCTGCACATTCCCATTGCAGATCAGTGTCAAAGGTTCCTCAGGCTGGCAATAAATACCAGAGAAGGGACCTTTCACTGGCAGTTCAGGGCCCTTCCCTTCGGGCTATCCTCTTCCCCCCGCATCTTCACCAAAGTCATGGTAGAAGTCTTGGCTTTCCTACGGATCAGGGGCATTTCAGTGATCGCTTATTTAGACGATCTACTACTTTTTGCCCCTTCCGCGGAACAACTGTCGCAGGACCTGCAGTTGACAAGGAACATCTTAGAGGGTCTAGGTTGGCTCTTAAATCTGGAGAAGTCCAATCTGACTCCTTCGCAAAAGGTAATCTTTTTAGGTTACCTGTTGGACTCAACAAAACAAAAGGTCTTCCTGCCTATGGAGAAAATCCAGAAGGTAGACAGGGCAATGTTGTTACTCCAGGGCAGCCAACAAATATCAGTAAGAAAGGCTATGTCAGCCTTGGGGTTACTGACGGCAGCACTTCCAGCAGTCCAGTGGGCAGGATTACACTTTCGCCCCTTGCAACTATTTATCCTGAGCATTTGGGACCACAGTCAGGAATCTTTGGATTCCCTGTTAACTGTACCGGACCAGGTCAAGAGATCCCTATGGTGGTGGCGGAAAGAAGCCAATCTCTCTCAGGGTCTGGAATGGGTTCTGCCGGTGTCCAGATGCGTCACGACCGATGCGAGTGGCATGGGTTGGGGGGCGCATATGGAGGACCGGGTGGCTCAGGGAGGCTGGCGGAAGGAGGACGCAGGAAGATCCTCCAACTGGAGGGAGCTGAAGGCAGTAGCCTTGGCACTCAAAACTTTTCAAAAGGAACTTCAGGGACAGCATGTGAGAGTCCGGTCGGACAACTCCTCAGCTGTAGCCTACATAAACAGGCAGGGGGGTACCAGGAGCAGACCTCTGTGGACCCTGGTAGAAAGCATTCTCAGATGGGCCGAATTAAACGTCCTATCCCTCTCGGCAGTGCATCTGAAGGGAGATCAAAATCTGGTGGCGGATTACCTCAGCAGGAAACGGCTGAGGGAAGGCGACTGGGTTCTGAATCAGGGGGTTTTCGAAGCAATATCCCAGAAATGGGGAAGGCCATGCATAGACCTCTTTGCCTCGAGAGAAAACAGGAAGGTGCATCTCTTCTTCTCCCTAAACAGGTGGGATGGAGCTCTAGGGATAGACGCACTGGCTCAGAGTTGGGCTTTCGACAGGTGTTATGCCTTCCCCCCACCTGTACTAATCCCAGCCGTCCTAAGAAAATTCCAACTGGAAAACACAACTCTCATTCTTATTGCGCCACATTGGCCCAGGAGGCCTTGGTTCTCCATCCTGAGAAGTCTGGCAGCGGAACCCCCCTGGCTTTTGCCAGTTCAGGAGAATCTCCTTTCCCAGGGGCCAATCTGTTGTCCCCAGGTGGGGAGATGGAGCCTCGCGGCTTGGCTACTGAGGAAGAACTGTTGAAGAACAGAGGTTTCTCAGATAGCTTGGTAAAGACCCTCCTTAACTGCAGGAAAAAAGAAACCCAGGTCATCTACCAAAAAACGTGGAGGCGTTTTAATAGCTGGTGTACAGAAACTTCTTTTGATATTCACAGCTCTATAGCGGTCTTAGAGTTCCTGCAGGCAGGGGCGGACAAGGGGTTAGCCCTTGGCACCCTGAAAGGACAGGTTTCTGCTTTGAGTGTGTTTCTGGAGAAGCAACTAGCCTCCGATCCTTGGGTCATTAGATTTTTTAAAGCATTGAGTAGGCAGAGACCTCTGAAGGTCCCCCCCTTCCCAATGTGGGATCTTTCCTTGGTCCTACAAGCACTTACAGGGGAACCCTTTGAGCCATTGGAGACGTGTACACTAAAATGGATTAGCCTCAAAACGGTGTTTTTGGTGGCAATCACTACGGCAAGAAGAGTAAGTGAACTCGAGGCCCTCTCCATTAGGGCCCCCTTTTTTCAGGTATTCCCGGACAGGGTAATTTTTAAGGCCGATCCGGCCTTCTTACCGAAAGTAGCCTCGGTTTTTCATAGAGGCCAGGAAATTGTTTTGCCCACCTTTTGTTTGAATCCTGTGAGGGAACAGGAACATAGGTTTCATAAACTAGATGTAAGAAGGTGTGTCCTGCAATACTTGGAGGATACAAAACCATTTAGAAAATCTGATTCCTTTTTTGTGTTATTTTCAGGAACCAGGAAGGGAGGCAAAGCCTCGAGGCGCACTTTAGCTAGGTGGCTAAGGTTAGCTATCAGTCAGGCTTATATAATTAGCGGGTTAGAAGCCCCTAAGGGTATCAGGGCACACTCCACAAGGGCAGTGGCGACCTCTCAGGCCGAGTGGGCTGGTGCGTCTCCGGAGCAGATCTGTAGAGCGGCAACGTGGTCTAGATTCGACACGTTCGTGAAACACTACAGATTGGACCTTCTGTCAGCAAAAGACCAGGCTTTTGGGCGTAAGGTTCTGCAGGCAGTAGTCCCACCCTAAGGTAAGGTGCTCGCTCATCCTCTCTATGGTGCTGTCCTGAAAGACGGAAATGGGAAAATCGGAGTTACTTACCGGTAACGTCCTTTTCCAGGAGTCTTTCAGGACAGCACAGTTACCCACCCTACTGTAGGGATATTCGTGAAGGAGTTCATCGCAGAAGAACGTCAGGTAAGATCAAAGTTATTATGACGTGTTCTTGTGTCTCCCCAGCTAACCGGAGGTCCTCTTGAAGAACTGAGGGGCCGGGGGAGAGCGGTGAGGTTTAAAGCTTTAAGTTGAAGGCGGTGTTTCCTCAGAAGGGGAGGAGCCAAGGTCTCTCTCTATGGTGCTGTCCTGAAAGACTCCTGGAAAAGGACGTTACCGGTAAGTAACTCCGATTTTTCCCTCAGTTTAGGCCAATATGTATTCTACATATTTTTGGTAATAAAAATAATCGCAATAAGCGTATGTTGATTGGTTTGTGCAAAGATTATAGCGTCTACAAAATAGAGGATGGATTTATGGCCTTTTTATTATGAATTTTTTTTATTAACCACTTGCCGACCGCCTCACGCATATATACGTGAGCAGAGCGGCACGGGCAGGCAAAATCACGTACCTGGTACGTGATTGCCTTCCCGCGGGCGGGGGGTCCGATCGGACCCCCCCCGGTGCCATCGGCGGTCGGCGTTTGGCTGGGAGAGTTGAGAGACGAGGGGGAGACCATCCGATCGTGGCCCCCCCCTCGCGATCGCTCCCAGCCAATGAGAAACATCCCCTGCCTCTGTATAGTACACAGAGGCAGAGGATGTGATGTCATCTCTCCTCGGCTGGCCAGTTTCCGTTCCAGCACCGAGGAGAGAAGACATGTAAGTGCACCAACACACACACAACACAGTAGAACATGCCAGGCACACTAAACACCCCCGATCCCCCCCCCGATCCCCCCCCCATCACCCCCCCCCCCCCTGTCACAAACTGACAGCAAGCAGTTTTTTTGTTTTGTTTTGTTTTTTTCCTGATTACTGCATGGTGTCAGTTTGTGACAGTTAGCAGTGGTAGGACAGTTAGTATTAGCCCCCTGTAGGTCTAGGGTACCCCCCTAACCCCCCCTAATAAAGTTTTAACCCCTTGATCACCCCCTGTCACCAGTGTCGCTAAGCGATCATTTTTCTGATCGCTGTATTAGTGTCGCTGGTGACGCTAGTTAGGAACGTAAATATTTAGGTTCGCTGTCAGCGTTTTATAGCGACAGGGACCCCCATATACTACCTAATAAATGTTTTAACCCCTTGATTGCCCCCTAGTTAACCCTTTCACCACTGATCACCGTATAACTGTTACGGGTGACGCTGGTTAGTTCGTTTATTTTTTTTAGTGTCAGGGCACCCGCCGTTTATTACCGAATAAAGGTTTAGCCCCCTGATCGCCCGGCGGTGATATGCGTCGCCCCAGGCAGCGTCAGATTAGCGCCAGTACCGCGAACACCTACGCACGCACCGTACACGCACCGTACACCTCCCTTAGTGGTATAGTATCTGAACACATCAATATCTGATCCGATCAGATCTATACTAGCGTTCCCAGCAGTTTAGGGTTCCCAAAAACGCAGTGTTAGCGGGATCAGCCCAGATACCTGCTAGCACCTGCGTTTTGCCCCTCCGCCCAGCCCACCCAAGTGCAGTATCGATCGATCACTGTCACTTACAAAACACTAAACGCATAACTGCAGCGTTCGCAGAGTCAGGCCTGATCCCTGCGATCGCTAACAGTTTTTTTGGTAGCATTTTGGTGAACTGGCAAGCACCAGCCCCAAGCAGCGTCAGATTAGCGCCAGTACCACTAACACCCACGCACGCACCGTACACCTCCCTTAGTGGTATAGTATCTGATCGGATCAATATCTGATCCGATCAGATCTATACTAGTGTCCCCAGCAGTTTAGGGTTCCCAAAAACGCAGTGTTAGTGGGATCAGCCCAGATACCTGCTAGCACCTGCGTTTTGCCCCTCCGCCCGGCCCAGCCCACCCAAGTGCAGTATCGATCGATCACTGTCACTTTTTTTTGTAGCGTTTTGGTGAACTGGCAAGCGCCAGCGGCCTAGTACACCCCAGTCGTAGTCATACCAGCACTGCAGTAACACTTGGTGACGTGGCGAGTCCCATAAGTGCAGTTCAAGCTGGTGAGGTGGCAAGCACAAGTAGTGTCCCGCTGCCACCAAAAAGACAAACACAGGCCCGTCGTGCCCATAGTGCCCTTCCTGCTGCATTCGCCAATCCTAATTGGGAACCCACCACTTCTGCAGCGCCCGTATTTCCCCCATTCACATCCCCAACCAAATGCAGTCGGCTGCATGAGAGGCATTTATATGTCCTCCCGAGTACCCCTACCCAACGAACCCCCCCAAAAAAGATGTGTCTGCAGCAAGCGCGGATATAGGCATGACACCCGCTATTATTGTCCCTCCTGTCCTGACAATCCTGGTCTTTGCATTGGTGAATGTTTTGAACGCTACCATTCACTAGTTGAGTATTAGCGTAGGGTACAGCATTGCACAGACTAGGCACACTTTCACAGGGTCTCCCAAGATGCCATCGCATTTTGAGAGACCCGAACCTGGAACCGGTTACAGTTATAAAAGTTACAGTTACAAAAAAAAAGTGTAAAAAAAAAAAAAAAACACAAACAAAAATAAAAAAAAATAGTTGTCGTTTTATTGTTCTCTCTCTCTCTATTCTCTCTCTGGTGTTCTGCTCTTTTTTACTGTATTCTATTCTGCAATGTTTTATTGTTATTATGTTTTATCATGTTTGCTTTTCAGGTATGCAATTTTTTATACTTTACGGTTTACTGTGCTTTATTGTTAACCATTTTTTTGTCTTCAGGTACGCCATTCACGACTTTGAGTGGTTATACCAGAATGATGCCTGCAGGTTTAGGTATCATCTTGGTATCATTCTTTTCAGCCAGCGGTCGGCTTTCATGTAAAAGCAATCCTAGTGGCTAATTAGCCTCTAGACTGCTTTTACAAGCAGTGGGAGGGAATGCCCCCCCCCCCACCGTCTTCCGTGTTTTTCTCTGGCTCTCCTGTCTCAACAGGGAACCTGAGAATGCAGCCGGTGATTCAGCCAGCTGACCATAGAGCTGATCAGAGACCAGAGTGGCTCCAAACATCTCTATGGCCTAAGAAACCGGAAGCTACGAGCATTTTAGGACTTAGATTTCGCCGGATGTAAACAGCGCCATTGGGAAATTGGGAAAGCATTTTATCACACCGATCTTGGTGTGGTCAGATGCTTTGAGGGCAGAGGAGAAATCTAGGGTCTAATAGACCCCAATTTTTTCAAAAAAGAGTACCTGTCACTACCTATTGCTATCATAGGGGATATTTACATTCCCTGAGATAACAATAAAAATGATTTAAAAAAAAATATGAAAGGAACAGTTTAAAAATAAGATAAAAAAGCAAAAAAATAATAAAGAAAAAAAAAAAAAAAAAAAAAAAAAGCACCCCTGTCCCCCCTGCTCTCGCGCTAAGGCGAACGCAAGCGTCGGTCTGGCGTCAAATGTAAACAGCAATTGCACCATGCATGTGAGGTATCACCGCGAAGGTCAGATCGAGGGCAGTAATTTTAGCAGTAGACCTCCTCTGTAAATCTAAAGTGGTAACCTGTAAAGGCTTTTAAAGGCTTTTAAAAATGTATTAATTTTGTTGCCACTGCACGTTTGTGCGCAATTGTAAAGCATGTCATGTTTGGTATCCATGTACTCGGCCTAAGATCATCTTTTTTATTTCATCAAACATTTGGGCAATATAGTGTGTTTTAGTGCATTAAAATTTAAAAAAGTGTGTTTTTTCCACAAAAAATGCGTTTGAAAAATCGCTGCGCAATTACTGTGTGAAAAAAAAAAATGAAACACCCACCATTTTAATCTGTAGGGCATTTGCTTTAAAATAATATATAATGTTTGGGGGTTCAAAGTAATTTTCTTGCAAAAAAAAATAATTTTTTCATGTAATCAAAAAGTGTCAGAAAGGGCTTTGTCTTCAAGTGGTTAGAAGAGTGGGTGATGTGTGACGTAAGCTTCTAAATGTTGTGCATAAAATGCCAGGACAGTTCAAAACCCCCCCAAATGACCCCATTTTGGAAAGTAGACACCCCAAGCTATTTGCTGAGAGGCATGTCGAGTCCATGGAATATTTTATATTGTGACACAAGTTGCGGGAAAGAGACAAATTTTATTTTTTTTTTTTTTTTTTGCACAAAGTTGTCACTAAATGTTATATTGCTCAAACACGCCATGGGGATTTGTGAAATTACACCCCAAAATAAATTCTGTTGCTTCTCCTGAGTACGGGGATACCACATGTGTGGGACTTTTTGGGAGCCTAGCCGCGTATGGGACCCCGAAAACCAAGAACCGCCTTCAGGCTTTCTAAGGCCGTAAATTTTTGATTTCACTCTTCACTGCCTATCACAGTTTCAGAGGCCATGGAAAGCCCAGGTGGCACAAACCCCCCCCAAATGACCCCATTTTGGAAAGTAGACACCCCAAGCTATTTGCTGAGAGGTATAGTGAGTATTTTGCAGACCTCACTTTTTGTCACAAGGTTTTGAAAATTGAAAAAAGAAAAAAAAAAAATTTTTTTTCTGGTCTTTCTTCATTTTCAAAAACAAATGAGAGCTGCAAAATACTCACCATGCCTCTCAGCAAATAGCTTGGGGTGTCTACTTTCCAAAATGGGGTCATTTGGGGGGGGGTTGTGCCATCTTGGCATTTTATGGCCTTCAAAACTGTGATAGGTAGTGAGGAGTGAAATCAAAAATGTATGCCCTTAGAAATCCTGAAGGTGGTGCTGGGTTTTCGGGGCCCCGTACGCGGCTAGGCTCCCAAAAAGTGCCACACATGTGGTATCCCCGTACTCAGGAGAAGCAGCTGAATGTATTTTGGGGTGCAATTCCACATATGCCCATGGCCTGTGTGAGCAATATATCATTTAGTGACAACTTTTTGTAAATTTTTTTTTTTTTTTTTTTTTTGTCATTATTCAATCACTTGGGACAAAAAAAATAAATATTCAATGGGTTCAACATGCCTCTCAGCAATTTCCTTGGGGTGTCTACTTTCCAAAATGGGGTCATTTGGGGGGGGTTTGTACTGCCCTGCCATTTTAGCACCTCAAGAAATGACATAGGCAGTCATAAACTAAAAGCTGTGTAAATTCCAGAAAATGTACCCTAGTTTGTAGACGCTATAACTTTTGCGCAAACCAATAAATATACGCTTATTGACATTTTTTTTACCAAAGACATGTGGCCGAATACATTTTGGCCTAAATGTATGACTAAAATTTAGTTTATTGGATTTTTTTTATAACAAAAAGTAGAAAATATCATTTTTTTTCAAAATTTTCAGTCTTTTTCCGTTTATAGCGCAAAAAATAAAAACGGCAGAGGTGATCAAATACCATCAAAAGAAAGCTCTATTTGTGGGAAGAAAAGGACGCAAATTTCGTTTGGGTAGAGCATTGCATGACCGCGCAATTAGCAGTTAAAGCGACGCAGTGCCGAATTGTAAAAAGTGCTCTGGTCAGGAAGGGGGTAAATCCTTCCGGGGCTGAAGTGGTTAATACTGGCGGTGGCTTTTTTTTTTTTTTTTTTTTTATATATCTATCGTGACTGCAACATTATGACTGACACATTGGACACTTTTGACACTATTTTGGGTCCGTTGTCATTTATACAGCGATCAGTGCTATAAAAATGCACTGATTACTGTGTAAATGACACTGGCAGGGAAGGGGTTAAATGCGGTGATCAAGGGGTTAAGTGTGGGGGGGGGGGGGATGGGCTACCACTGATATGACAGCGATCACTGTTCCCGATGACGGGGAGCAGTAGATCCCTGTCATGTCACTAGGCAGAACAGGTAAATGCCTTGTATACATAGGCATTTCCCCATTCTGCCGCTCCGTGACACCATCACGGGCCCCTGGCTGACATGAAGTCCGCCGGGACGGTCACGTGGTATGCGGCGCGCGTGCCCACTAGCCCCACAAATTTAAAGAGGGAAGTACAGGTACGCCCATTTACCCACTGCTGCCATTGTGCCGATGTATATGGGCGTGCGGTGGTCGGCAAGTGGTTTAAGAATTTTTTTTTTTTTTTTTTTTTTTTTTTTTTTTTTTTTTGCCATGTGTCTTTCGTGTTCTATCTTGGCCACCCTAATTGCACCTTTACATTTCTTGTTGCATTCTTTATAAAGTCTGAATGCTGATGATGATCCCTCAACCTTGTATTTTTTTTGAAGGCCTTCTCCTTTTACTTTTATATGCATTTTTACATTGGAGTTAAGCCATCCAGGACTTTTGTTCACTCTTTTTCAAATGTATTACCCAATGGGATGCATTGGCTAATGCCCTTTTTTAATATGCTCTTAAAACTAACCCACCTCTGTGATCTTTGTTCCTAAGATTTTATCCCAATTTCTGCTTTCTCGCAAGGTTCGTAGTTTAGGAAAGTTGGCTCTTAAAATTCAGTATCTTTGTATTCCCCTTGTGTTTCCTATTTGTGTGATTTATACTGTAGCCAATTGACCTGTGATCACTGTTTCCTAAATTGCCCCATATTTCCACATCCGTGATCAGGTCTGTATTGTTGATAATCAGTAGATCCAGTAACCCTTTATTCATATTCAGAATTTATTTGGCTCCCAGCGATTTCTAATATCTTTCATGGTGAACCCATTCTTGACATTGCCTGGTTATTTCTACTTGATGATTATTATATTATATTCTTCTATTTGGCTCAAGGTGTCTATAATCCTGATCCACTAATAAAATGTATATTGCTGAATTTCACAAGCATTTTTACTGCATTCTGGAATACCAGTAGGGCTGAAACAACTAATCGATTAATCGACAACTAATCGATTACGAAATTAATCGATTACTATTTTCATAATCGATTAATCGGCCAGTAACATAATGGGGTTAAAAAAAAACTAAAATGAGCCCTTTATAGTACAAAAAGAGCAAATTGCTACTGTAAATATTACTTTCACAGTTCTACAGTAAAAAAAAAAATGAACCCCTTACAGTAGTGATTATCTGCTTTTTTTTTGTACTATAAAGGGCTAGTTTTTTTTAATCCCATTATGTTACTAAACGTAAAAGCAAACTGCATAGGTGTGTACCGAGCCTTATGCTGGCCACACGGATCAATTTTCAGACCAGAATATTCAGACAAAAAATCTTTGTACATTCGCTGAATGAAAGAATGTTGTTTGAAATTTTCACTTGTTTTTAACATTCTGTTTTTAAAATGAATGTAATTTCTGAACGAAAACCACATACACTGTCTGAAAATTCCTTTGACCAAGAAGTTTTCTATTTCTAAATTTTTCGGTCACTGTGGTTGAAAACTAACGTCGATTTGACCCCACTAACGATTAGAAAATCGAATGAACGTTCTTAAAATTACATTTTTTTTGAAGGAAGACATTGTTTGTTTTTTAATAAAAAAAATTTGATCTCTGAGTCTGATGATATTTACCAGATTCACCCTCTAATAGTATACACAGTATATCTTCTCTAATAGTATATATGGTATATCTCCTCTAATAGTTTATACAGTATATCTCCTCTAATAGTATATACAGTATATCTCCTCTAATACCCTGTACACACGGTCGGACATTGATCGGACATTCCGACAACAAAATCCATGGATTTTTTCCGACGGATGTTGGCTCAAACTTGTCTTGCATACACACGGTCACACAAAGTTGTCGGAAAATCCGATCGTTCTGAACGCGGTGACGTAAAACACGTACGTCGGGACTATAAACGGGGCAGTAGCCAATAGCTTTCTTCTCTTTATTTATTCTGAGCATGCGTGGCACTTTGTGCGTCGAATTTGTGTACACACGATCGGAATTTCCGACAATGGATTTTGTTGTCGGAAAATTTTATTGCCTGCTTTCAAACTTTGTGTGTCGGAAAATCCGATGGAAAATGTGTGATGGAGCCTACACATGGTCGGAATTTCCGACAACAAGGTCCTATCACACATTTTCCGTCGGAAAATCTGACCGTGTGTACGGGGGATAATAGTTTATACAGTATATCTCTTCTGTCTGTTATTCTCAGAGTGGATTCGATATTTTGCTCCCTAACCATATAGTTGGTTATTTATATTTGCCACTGTATAGAGATATTTAAGAATAAATTGCCTTTTTTTAAACTTTACATATTAACTAAATTATACACCACACATTTTTTTAAGGTTATTAACCGATTAATCGATTAATCGACACAATAATCGGCCAACTAATCGATTATGAAAATAATCGTTAGTTGCAGCCCTAAATACCAGTATTTGGTAAACATGTTCTGGCCTATGAATTGGAGGGCTTTCACACCAAACCGTCAGCAGTAAAGCGGCGCTATTTTTAGCACCGCTTTACGGTCTTAGTGGCGCTATTCGGCCTCTAGCGGGGCGGTTTCAACCCCTCACTAGCGCCTGAAAAGGGGTTAAATCCGCCCGCAAAACGCCGCCAGAGCGGTGTTTTGCCAGCAGTATCGCAGCGCTGCCCCATTGATTTCAATGGGGAGCAGCGGTGAATTCGTCGCTCCAAAAAAGCTGCTGGCAGGACTTTTCCTGACAGCACACCGCTCCAGTGTGAAAGCCCTCGGGCTTTCACACTGGAGTGAATGGAGCTGCTTTTTTTCAGGCGCTATGCAGGTATTATTTTTAGCGTGGTAGTGCCTGAAAAATGCCGGCAGTGTGAAAGGGGTCTTAAAGGTCCTTTTTGTTAAACTAGTTCTAGACTGTGTAAGATGAGCTTCAGCTCTGTAACTTTGCTGTCCATCATTTAATCACTTTAGCCCCGGAAGATTTTACCCCCTTCCTGACCAGAGCACTTTTTAGAATTTGGCACTGCGTCGCTTTAACTGACAATTGCGCGGTCGCTATACCCAAGCGAAATTTGCGTCCTTTTTTTTTTTTTTTTTTTCTTTCCCCATACATAGAGCTTTCTTTTTTATCCCCATACATAGAGCTTTCTTTTGGTGGTGTTTGATCGCCTCTGCGTTTTTTATTTTTTGCGCTATAAACAAAAAAAGCGACAATTTTGGGGGGAAAAAAAAAATTTTTACTTTTTGCTATAATAAATATCCCCAAAATTTAAAGAAGAAAAACCAATTTCTTCATCCGTTTAGGCCAATATATATTCCTCTACTGATTTTTTTTTTTTTTTTTTGGTAAAAAAAATTGCAATAAGCGTATATTGATTGGTTTGCGCAAAAGTTAGTGTCTGCAAACTGTGGGAAAGATTCATACATATTTTTTTTTTTTTTTTTTTTCCCAGTATTGCGATGGACAGATTGGAAGACTTTTGACACTTTGTTTTTTTTTTTGTTTTTTTTTTGGACCATTGGCATTTATGCACTGATTACTGTGTAAATTTCACTGGCAGGGAAGGGGTCAACACTAGGGGGAGATCAAGGGGTTGTGTGTTCCTTTACTGTGTTCTAACTGTATGGGGATAGGATTGATTAGGAGAGGAGCCTTATCGTTTTTTTTTCTACTTAGTAGGAACGAACAATATTGCTCCTCTCCTCTGACAGCATAGGGAAATCCTTGTGCACGCGATGGCCCTCTGGTGGCCGAAAAAGGGTAGGACGTACACGTATGGGATTTCGCCCCGGCGCGACACGGTCGGCAAGTGGTTAAACGCCAACAGTTTTTTTTTTTTTTTTTTTTTTTTTTTTTTTTTCCTGTATTCTGGGCGATTGTAAGTATGACAAATTTAATGTCTGCTGCAGAATTTCCATTGGTGAATGGCTCAAGCCTCAGTGCATGTCAAAACTTGTGTAGAAGAAACTTGGACCAAATTAACCTTTTCCAGTCGCTATGTTAGACGTCCTTAGGGAGTTTTACTGACAGATCAAACTGGAAAAGAAACCGATTGAAGGCAATATTTACAATCAAGGTGTTGTCAGAGTTTAGACCATAGGTGACCTTTTTAATTCTCTAAACAAACATACAGCAGTTGAGTTTCTGACAAGTACAATTATTCAAGCTGAAAGCTGTTGAAATGTTTATAGATCAGAGGTAGGGCTCAACCTGGCTGCCTGTGTTTTGACTTGAGGTTTAAGACCTACAAATAAATAATCTGCATCATTTCAAAGTGTTTTTGTATTTACAGCAGGGTGGATAAAAATCAATGATTTAAAAAAAAAAAGTATTTTTATCAAATTTTATTTTAAATTGCTTTTGGAGTCAAAATTTATCTAAAGATAGTTTTCTATTTAAGATGCATTAATAATTTAGTTTATCCAGGCTGAAATGGAGCTTTGTTATGTAATCTGAGGCTGTATATTCTGCAATATTATTATTATTATTATTATTATTTTTTCCTTTCGTAAACTCATTTAATGAATCCAAGTTCTGCAAGCTGAGATGACATGCGATGCATTCAAACAATTTCACAGTAACTATGAGATAAAACAAAGTTCAGGAATATTCCTTTATCCCATTGTTTTGCAAATCTATGTACACTACAAACTGTATGATTGAATCGGTTCAGAGTTCTGTTTTACTAGCCTGACAGCTTATTATTCTAAATGGGGAAACCTTAATTTTGTTTGCAAATAATATTAAAGATTCTAACTACCAGCAAGAATGTCCTTACATTTAAAGAGCACCTGTAATTTCAGATTCTTCGTGGTAGCGTCTGTTAGTGGGTATCCACTCACTTGCTGCCGCCACGTCCCTCACCTTGTCGTGCCACTGCCACATCACAAGCCGCCCCATTAAGACCCATTTCACACTGGGGTCGCGTTGGCGCTAAAGTGCCGCTCATTTTAGCGGCACTTTTGCACTGTTCTTAAGTGGTGCTTTTCAGCCGCTAGAAGGGTGCTTTTAACCCCAATAAAACTCCCGTGTTGTGGCACTTCTGTAGCTTCGGAAGCGCTGCCCATTCATTCCTATGGGCAGGGCGTTTTGAGAGCACTAAATACAGTGATCCCAACCTACCCCAAAGATGCTGCTTGCAGGACTTTTCAGAACGTCCCTCAAGTGCACCTCCCCAGTCGCACTTAAATGAATTGGAGGCGGTTTTCAGGTGCCTGAAAACCACCCCAGTGTGAAAGGGGTCTAAAGTGAATGGGACTGTCGGTGAGTGAACAGCGGGTCAGAGGAGGAGGAGGAGGAGCTGCTGCAGGACTGAGATGGCAGTTGCTCTTTTTAAAAATTATGATTTAAATCAAATCCAGCCTGATTTACAGCCTTGGCCTCCATGGTTTTTGGGTACTTTTTTAAGCCCAACAGTTTGGTCTGAGGGTTTGACATTGTACCTGGTGCAAAAACTGTTATTAGTACATTTTTAGAATATGGCTTTTTTTAGTAAGCTATCCCCTCTATTCAGCAGAGAGTTGTAAATAATAACTATGGCAAATAACACTGCACTATGGCTTGATGCATAAAGTCTATAATGACTAAATGTCTGAGGTTACCCCTAGTGAAGTATCGCAAGTACACTGCTAGTGATTGGGGCTCAAGAAAATGAGTTGTGTGTGTGGGTTTGGGTTGTTTTTTTTTTTTTTTTTTAAATGCATAGAATGCATTAAAGGGGTTGTAAAGGTAAACATTTTTTCACCTTAATGCATTCTGACAATAGCGCAGCCCCCCGTTTTACTTACCTGACACCTCGAAAGTCAGCCGCTTGCTCCTGACATCCATTAAGCTGCTCAGCCTGGCCGCTGATTGGCTACAGTGGATGGATTGAAAGCAGCGCAGCCACTGGCTCGCACTGATGTCAATCATTTCCAATGACGCGGCGCGCCGGGGGGCGGGGCCGAGTGATACAGTGAGCGGCTATAGCCGCCGGCTGTATCACGGGAGCTTGCCCGCAAGAACTAACCACCATGCGAGGGAGCTCGCATTAAGGTGGTTAGTTCTTGCGGGGAGGAGCTGAAACAGCCGCCGAGGGACCCCAGAAGAGAAGATTCGGGGCCACTCTGTGCAGAACGAGCTGCACAGTGAAGGTAAGTATAACATGTTTATTTAAAAAAAAAAAAAAAAAAATTACCTTTACAACCCCTTTAAGGTAAAAAACCCTTATGCCTTTAGAACCACTTTAACATGGAACTACAAAAAAAATATGTCCTCTCCCCTTCTTTTTTTTTTTTTTTTTTTTTTTTTTCCTTTTTTATATATTTTTTTTTTTCGCCCAGCTCTAAAGAAATCTCCTGGATAGCAGCTGTAGAACACAGCGTAAAAAATATATATCAACTCCTTTCAATTTGCCTTTTTTTTTTTTTTTTCCTCCCTGGCTGACCTGTACCTGACTATACCTTTGTACAACCACGTCCCGTAATTGATTTATAAGGGTGGCTGTACACAGCAGCTATGAATCCTAGACCGGAAAACACCATTTTTTTCCGATCTCGGCCCCACTCACCCGTGTGTACAAGGGTCAAAAGTCTAATTTCCACTTTGAGTTTTTACAGCGTCTATCTAGGAATGGATACACAGCTGTGACATGAGAGAGGGAGCAATAAAGTATTTCTTACAGTATTAGATCTCATGCACACATAAAATACACCTGTCTCTGCTGGATCATTCTGTCAGGAGCTGGCAAAAAAATCAGCATTAAAAAAAGAGAGCTTGTTTTTTCACGTTATGCACATTTACACGCATATAGCGTTTTGAAGCTTATGCGCGTAAACTCCTTCTTTTGTAGAATATTGGTTTATTGTAGCCACTAGAATGACTTTACATGCGTGTGAATTATGCCAGTGAGCTCTCCGAATGCAGGTTTGGGGCTTTTTTCTTTTCTCTTTTTTTTTTTTTTTTTTTTTTTTTTTCTTTCACTTGATTTTTCAAGAACTGGAAATGGTTTGATAGAAACAAAAAAATGATTGAGAGGTATGTAGCAGCACGTAGTCGTTGACTAGTGAGAATCATTGGTAAGACATCTGTGAAATGTATGAGTCAGACAGAGCATGGAGTTTCTGTGTTCTCAGATAAGCTATGTGAAAAGGGGCTTAGACCATGAAAGGAAGAATGGGTGACTCAACAGAAGTATTCTTTTATTATTCACAATTTATATAGTGCCAACACTTTACACATTACTTTACATTACTTGTAAGAGCTAAATCTAAAAGACTATTGCTTCAAGGTGGTAAAACTATTAGCTGTATTGGAAAAGGAACTCTCGAAGATCTTGCTGCTAGATTCCCCTACTGATATACATTAGATTGTGAAACCCTTCCCAGAATTTTCTAATTGGTGATCTGTACTGGTGTCTTCTAGCCCTTTAAAGTATTAATAAAAGAGAATGCTGACCAAAGCTTTTTTGGCCACACCTCACTTGTGGATCACAGGAGTAGAATTGCTTTTGTCCTCCCAGGACCCAGAGTCCGCTGATGGACCATTGCCCTATATACCCTGTTCAGGTCTACAGCGCCGCTTCTCAGAACATCCATGTAGTAAGAGCACGTGCGTCACAGAACACAGTTTTTTAGGGATTGCTTACTGCCGAGGCTATCTTTCTATGGGCACAAGAAGACTCATCATGCACGGGTGGCTACATGGGGCCCTACAAGGGAAAGGGGCCACCAAGCACCCAGGGGCAAGCTCATTCCGCATGGAAAGCAAAAGGGAATACATGAAGGAGCAGAAAAAACTGTAAGCTAATTCAACAGCATCTAAAATAACGACTGAGTGTGGGTGCAATGCTTTCCAGGCTTCTGCAGGAAAATAAATTCACTTTTTTTTTTTTTTTTCTTCTGAAATATGTGCATTAAATTTTATCTTCTGCAAAGGTGGACTTGGCCTTCAAAGAGGAAGTAAACCCTGCAAACGAAGCCCGCGCTGTCCCCGCTGGAGGCCACATCCATGTACTCCCTTCTTGCTTTCGTGGCTGCGGACTCCGGCTCTGTGACTGGCCGGAGTCGCGTGACATCACTCCCGCACACGCGCACTGGAGCCGCCAGTGATGGGACTCGCTAGTGAATAAACCGCACAGAGGGCAGTATGTTCACAGCGCATGCGCCCATGACGTCATCGGAACAGTACAAAGTAAATTATCTCTATAGGTACAACTTAAAATGGAGGTTTACAACCACTTTAAATACTGTAATGGCAAAAAGACCATCCACTTGATTTGGATACAGCTCTTTTCCTGTATTTTAATGTGGCTGTAAACCCGATTCATGAAATTTGAGCTGGGCACATATCTGTAGTGTTTACTTATCTCTCTCCAAAGCACTATTTCTCCTGCTCCGTAGCTCTGTTATCAGCCTAATAGCTTCTGACAAGTTCTCAGAGAGGAGGTAGAAGTGTGTGTCGGTGAGGTTGCTATAAATAGATTAGCAGTCAGTGTACTATCTAATCCTAGGTTCACGTGTATGCGTTTTTTAGTGCGTTTTGCAGAAACACACTACAGTCCCTTTGACATGGTTTCCTATGGTACAAGTTCACATCTATATGTTTTGTGGCCGGTGTGTTTTTGGAAAAGTTTGGACTTTTCTGTGATTTGCGGTTAATAGACTTCAATTGAACTGCACCAGAAACGCAAGTGTTGTGTTTGATGCAATTTTTGATGTTTTTTTGCAGTTTTTATTTCAACACTGTATTTAGCTGGTTGCTAAGGAGGAAGCTGGAAAGCTGGCCGTCACGCCCTTAACAACTGATGAGTCCTCAGCTGAATGTAAAAAAAAAAAAATGCTGGCAAAAGATAATTGCGGAAAAAAACAAAACAGCGTGGGTTCCTCCTCCTCCCCCCCCCCCCTTTGGGTCTAGTATGGATTCAGAGGGGACCCCCCCACAATTAAATAAATGGCGTGCCCCCCCCCCCCCCCCCCAATCCATACCAAACCCTTATCCAAGCATGCCGCCAGGCAGGTCAAGAAAAGGAGGGGACAAGCGAGCCCCCCCGAACAATACCAGTCCACATGCAGGGGGAAGGAAGCAAGCATGTTAATGGGGACAGGAGCCTCTTCCTGACGACCCTGGCCGGTGGTTGTGCGGGTCCTGCCCTCCCTCCCTATGTAAATGGGTATCGGGTACCCCTACCCATTCCCCTCAAAAAGCAGTGAAATGTGAAGTCCTTTATTAATAAAATAGCTCCCGCCGCTGTCTTCTCCCGCCACGTGACGTCACAAGGGGTGGGCTCTCCGGGTGATGTCATCGGATGGCCATGCCACATGGCTATGTAAGAGATGCCACACAGCGAGCGACAGCACAATGGGGGAAGACAGCCACAGAAGAAGGGAGGCTTTTTACAATTTTTATAGCAGGTGACCAGCGGCAGGAGAAGATGGCTCAAAGCTATTTTATTAATGAAGGACTTGTCAAACACCGGCTTTTAGTTTATTTTATTTATTTTTCCCATTTCACTGCTTTTTGAGGTGAATGGGTAGGGGTAGGATGTACCCAATACCCATTCACATAGGGGGGCTGGGATCTGGGGGCTTCCAGATTACGATAAGCCCCCTGCCCGCGGACCCTGACAACCACCGGCCAGGGTTGTCGGGAAGAGGCCCTTCTCCCCATCAACATGGGGGCAAGGTGTTTGGGGGGGGGCGAGAGTCCACCCTTCCAATGTTAAGGGCATGTGGACTGGTATTGTTCAGAAGGGGTGGGGGTGCTCACTCCTCCCCTCCCTTTCCTGACCTGCTGGGTTGCATGCTCGGATAAGGGTTTGGTATGGATTTTGGAGGGGACTCCCGTGCCATTTTTAAAGAATTTTGTCGTGAGGGGTTTCCCTCCGAATCCATACTTGATCCGGGTGGGACCCCATGCCCCTTCTCTCTCCTTCTTCCTGGCCCCCACCTTAGCAACCAGCTATATACAGTGTGTTTACAGTGCGTTTTAAAGAGAAAAATAAAAACGCAAAATGCATAACTGCATGCAAAAACACACTAAAAATGCATCAAGCGCAGCCGCAGAGATGTGAACCTAGATTTAGAGCAGACCTGTGCGCATTCCCTTCTTCCTTTGCCTATGTGGAGGGCGGGGGAGGGGGTCTTTCCTTCAATCAGCTGTATGCCAAGAATCCACTCTCAGTGCTAATGAGGAAGAGAAAAACTTTAACACAATGTGCACTTTCTAAAGGATATATATATATATATAAAGCTGAAGACTGCAGATATGTGTAAAACTTATGTAGGGAGATTTGTTTCATCTGTGTATGATCTGAGGCTGTTCACTTCACTGGGTATATGAGGGTTTACATCCACTTTATGTCCTTATGGCATTCAATAGAATCTGCCCATCCCTTGCAACCAGTACCAAGCACCTGTTGCAGCCGTGGAGAAACCAGATACAGCAGCAGTATGATGATTTCTTTTATTTTTTTGCAAATGAAACTCACAAAAGTAATTGTATCAACAAACACATGTTGATACAATTGTTGAGTGCAATGTACTGAAACCTTGAGGAAAGTCCTGGTACTTTTCAGCTGGTCTCATGTAGAAGTGTTTTGGGCTTTCCCAGCAAAAATTACTGGTCTTAAAGCGGTTGTATTCCACTGGACATACCTATAGGTAAATGTTAGCAGAGGAAGTTTACTTCCTCTTTTAAAGTAGAACTATAGGCAAAACTTCTTTCGTGTGGTGTTTTTTTTTTTTTTTTTTTTTTTTTTTTTTTTTTGGGGGGGGGCGGCAAGGGAGGGTCATAACTCCTTGTCAGTTTTTCGGGTCCTCTCCCTGGCTTGGTATGGAGATGAGTGAGGGGAAGATGGCCCCCACCTGTCTCCATACCATTGCAGGGCGGAAGCGACGTCAAAACGTCACTATGTATGTATGTATGTATGTATATGAGATCTGAGGTCTTTTTGACCCCAGATCTCATATTTAAGAGGTCCTTTCATTTTTTTTCCTATTAAGGGATGTTTACATAGGAAGTTTTTGTACAGTGTAAAAAATAAAATTTGCTACTAAATTGATAGACAATGAGCAATCGTAAGCAAGCAACATCACTATCATTGCTTCCATTAATCTGTAAAGTGTGCCCCCACCCCCACCCCCACCACCTTTTTGTGGTGTTTCCTGTGTTGATGCACAGGATATTTTCTATTGTTCCATTCTTTGAACACTGGCTGCAAGACATCATCACTTATATATATATTGTTTTTATGTCCCTGATCCAAAACAAGGGAAAGCAGCATGAAAATTTCTAGCAGGTGTTGGAACCAGCTGGATGACCCAGAATTTCTGTGTATTGTTTATTTGGCTTGTGTTTTAAAGAAGAAAAGGGTAATGCTCAAGTGTGCTATAAAAAATGGCACCAGTATTTAATTGCTCTAATTGTGTTGATGTGTCAGAGGTTCCATATCCACTTGACCTCTGGAAGATTTACCCCTCTTTCTGACCAAGCCATTTTGTGCTATACGGCACTGCGTTATTTTAACTTGACAATTGCGCGGTCATGCAAAGCTGTATATAAATGACATTTATGTTCTTTTACCCCCCACAAATAGAGATTTATTTTGTTGGTATTTGATTAACGCTTTTTTTTTTTTTTTTTTTTTTGTGTGTGCTATAAACAAAAAAAACAAGTGTGTGTGTGTGTGTGTATGTGTATGTATGTGTGTGTTTTACAAACATATCCTCCCGCCAAAAAAACGCATATATAGATTTGCACAAACGTTAAAGCGTGGTGTTTTTTTTTTTTTTTTTTTTTTTTTTGTGTGTGCTGCTTTTTGCTAAGGGATGTGCTGGATTTTCAGGGAAAGAAAATCCATCACATCTCTGCTGACAGGATGGAGCTCTGCAGTGTTTACATAAGCAGAGCGCCGTTCAGCCTCTCTCAATGTTCGTGGGTGCTGGCGGACATCCATTCAATGGCACCCTTTGGTCAGCTTCTGCTGTGACCAATCGCCCCCACCAAGGCAAATCATATCCAAATTATTTATGTAATGATCAAAAGAATGTGGTTCAAGAGAGCATTGAAAATGAGGATTGCTGAGCTTACACCCAAATAATAGAACGAGGATTGTGGCGCTTGGAACATCTTGTACTATAGTTGCTACTTAGATTTGAGATATCAGCTGGGGTGCTTTGGGCATTTTACAAGAATTCCCTGTAGAAGTCTGAAAATAATGCTGTAGCAGTACCGTCCAATTGAGTGAGGCAGCCCCAGGGCAGATCCAAGATGATGGTAGCATTATTCTCCCCAAAGGAATGATTTACGAATAAAAAATCTTCCTAAAAAGACTAAATGCCTTCGCTGTGCCAAACTTGGGCCTGCCTGCTTTTTCTCGCCTTTACATGACTAAGTAGCATGAAAATGGTGGTATGTGTGTGAGAGATAATGCAATTTTATAAGCCTAGGCGTGCCTCAGAACGTATCTTTCCATGCAAGGCTTCCAATTGCTGTGTTGTGTACTAATGGTCTGATTTTTGTTTTTCTTTCAGATCCTTGCAACAATCTCATTTTTATTTTTTTTTACTTTTTTGTTTTTTACTCTCTTGCGTGTGGTTAAAGATGAAGAACGAAATTTCTGCAGTTGTATTTTTTCTGTCAAAGCTATTAAAAAATAATAGAAATTTAAGTGAGGAGGATATCGAGATCTTTTCTGAAGAACTGAGCAGAATTCTGTATGATAAGTATGTTAATCACTGGTACCCGGAAATGCCAACGAAGGGACAAGCCTATAGGTACGTGTATACCGGAGAAAAATGGGCCCCTTCAATGCATCTACAACTGCTTTTTGTTTTTGACAGGTTAATTAAAGCAGAGTTCCAGCCAAAAATATAATTGGGTATTAAACATAAGTGTGTGTGTGTGTGTATATATGTGTATATGTGTGTATATATATATATATATATATATATATATATATATATATATATATATATATATATATATATATATATATATATATATGTGTGTGTATATATATATATATATATATATATATATATATATTATTATTATATTTTCTCTATCATCTCTCTCTCTCTCCATATGTACTTCTGTCCTAACACTGCTGCGGAGACCAGTGGGTGTCCCAGAAGAGTCGTTTGTGTTTTGTTTTTTTTTTTTTGTATCAGTGTTAGTGTGTTTTTAGGTCCGGTAGAATTAAAAAAAAGCAAAATGCGCACTATTTGTTTTTGGGCAGTACTACGGGTACATACAACTAACATCTGTGGCATTACGGCAATCACCAGAAGCAGGATATTTTAATTTTGGGTTTACCTTTGGTGGAAGATGCTGCTAAATTTAAATAAAATTTTATATTTTTTATTATAATATATTTTTTGTTTACTATTTTGGGGCTTTTTTAAAAAAAGATATGCATTACCACTTACCACCAAATGAAAGCCTAATTTTGTCCTGAAAAAGAAACGCGGTATGATCCACCTGGATGCACAAAGTAGTTGTGATATGATGTACGGTTTTACTAACGCATGTCAAAGTTGCAAAATTGTGCTTGGACATTTTATATTTGTTTTACCCATAGGCATGCAGGGGTTAATGTCTCCCCCTCCCCAGCCTGCTGATTGGACAGTGAAGATGCAAAATGACATGAGATAATCTGCTCACTCTCCTCTTAGTGGCATGTCTCTTTTCAGCACATGGCACGCTGCTTACCTGATTGGCTTCTAATCCTGACTTTTCCTATATCGGTGATATAGAGATCGATATCCGAGATTTCTAGACGCTAAAGCCAAGTCAAATTCCGGTGCTTGCATTGAAAAAAGTGTTGCAGTATTTCTGTCTTGTATCTGCCTGGAGTTTTAATCTATTGGTGCCTGCAGCTTTAATAAATCTTACCTGAGTTTAGAGCACTATATACAAACTGATCAGATTGGTTAAAGGGATAGTCCACCTTTTGAAAATGAAAAATGCACCTACATTGATTTGCATATGCATGCTCCTATATTGTTTACATCCAAGGCCAAGGTTAACGCAGAAGTACAGACCTTCTGTTTTGGGGCTGGAGGAAGTAAGCCATGGAATACAAGTGCGGGACGTCACCATTCTTGTTCATGGGAAATCTAGTTCCTCCACTGCTGTTGAAGATGGGACTTGTAGCCTTTCCATTCACCAGTGGTCTGTGTATGTATCGGTGTACTCAGGAATGTAGAAGACCTGGTCAGTTATGTTCCCCACCCCTTTTCTGTGCTATAAAGCCACACCCCCTCCCTTTCTCAGCAATACATTACATGTCTGTGTGAAGAAACTTGTGCTGAAGGGTACAGCGTATGCCCATGTTTACCTGCTCGTGAATGTAAAGGTGTTCTGCTCATCCCCCAGGCAGGCAGCCAGTTGATGTCTATTGGGATGCAGTGGCTGCACGGACACAGACTCTGCTTCCAAGTTTACATCCATAACGGTGCGCGTCCCCAAGCACACACTTCAGTGTTCGGGGCCGTGCACCCGCACAGATGTCAAATTGGGAGCACTGTCTGTCCCTGCATCTGCTGCGTCCCAGTAGACCTTATTGGGACTGTTTGCACAGTGACTATCAGAACACCTGTTCATCTCCGTGTGGGTAAACATGTCCTTGCATGAGCGTAGGCTCTAGTAAATCTCTGCGAACGAAGCCTAAGGCTTCATGCACACGAGACTCCGGTGCAAACTCTGCTGAACACATGTTTTTAAAAGCTGAAACCGGCGTTTAGAAACGCCTGGTTTGCCGCGTTTAGCCGCATTTTACTGCGTTTGCATTTAGAAGCGTCTGCAGAGCAGAGAATGACATTTTGTGACCTGACTTTGGAGCCCCATATCTTGGGGGCCACTTGGTGCTAGGAACCCCAATTTTAGATATGTTGTAGTGTTAGTTCCACTGTGTTAGAACACCAAATTTGAGGTTCCTAGCACCAGGTGGCCCCGAGACATAGGGCCCCAAAGTCGGGTCACAAAATGTCATTCTCTACTGCAGAAAAATGCTTGACATTTTGCGACCCGACTTTGGTGCCCCATATCTCGGGGCCACTTGGTGCTAGGAACCCCAAATTTGGTGTGATAACACAGTGGAACTAATATGTTGTAGTATTAGGTCCTAGCACCAAGTGGCCCCCGAGATATGGGGCCCCAAAGTCAGGTCACAAAATGTCATTCTCTGCTGCAGTTTACCATCATATTTCTGTGTTTTCTGGTCCAAAAAATAGGGTTCCTTTAAAAACACTTATAAACTCAAACGCGGTACCAGCATTTAGTCGCTGAAACGTGGAAAACTTTTGCGTTGAACCAATTTTTTTGCTTCTGGAAAAACGAGGTTAAACGCAACTGCCTAAAAACACCAGACAACGAGACTGTGTACATGGACACATAAGATAACATTGAATGAGTTAAGGGGCAGTTGAAAAAGTGTCCAACTGCCTCTGAACGCGCGTTTACCAGCGTCTCGTGTGCATGAGGCCTAAATGGTAATAACTGTAGGCTGATTTTATGTATCGAGAATGTAATAAACTCCCATTGGTAGTGATTCCAGTACATGTAAAATAAATGCTTTTTTTTTTTTTTTTCCTTCCTTCCTCCTTTTAAGATGTATCCGTGTGAATCGGTATCAGGGTGTTGATCCAGACCTCCAGAAGGCTTGTTTCAACAGTGGTTTACTGTATGAAGAATTGGGGTTACCGAAAGAAATGACATTATGGGTGGATCCATGTGAAGTGTGTTGCAGGTGAGTAATCAATGTAAGGTGGCTGCAAACCTCTAAAGTATTTGGATGTTCAAGCACAAATCTGACAATCCCTGTGTTCTGTTGATCCTCTTTAGCAATACACAGGGATGCACTGGTTGTACAACCATTTATTTTACATTTGTGTAGGATGGAGGAGAGGTATAGCAGAGCAGTGGGTTTTGCCTTGGAAAAGAACTTCTTTTCTTACAGAAAAAAAATCCTAAATCGTCAGTGTGTCAGCTGCCCTAGGTAGTTTGAACTGCCGGTCTGTAGGACTGTATGCTCTACTGACTTTTATGGGCCATTGGGAGGCGCCAGTGTCAGACTTGGCAGCAGGAGGAGGTATGAATGTGCTGTCTTCTTTGCGGGGGATCATTTTGACTTTCAAAGTCATTCTAATGCCACGCAACTGTTGATGCTATATACATCTATTATGATTATTATTATTCTGTAATTTTACCACATTTGCTAAGCGCTGAGAAATTCCCCTGCAAAGGCAAAGTGAACAGTATTTGCCTTTAGTAAATGTGTCAGTGGCAGCTGTAAAGGTTTGCATTTTTTAAAATAAAAACAAGCCTGTCATACTTGCCTGCTCTGTGCAAAGGTTTTGCACAGAGTGGCCCCCGATCCTCTTCTGGGATGCCCCGCCGAGGCTTCTGGCTCCTCCCCTTTATCAGGTGCCCCCCCCCCCCAGAGAGCTGCTTTCCATGGTGGAATCCGTGCGTACGCACTCCCGCGTCCAGCTGATGCGTCTGTTGACACAGACAGCGGGACTTGGCCCCACCCCCCGGCTCTCGTGTCACTGGATTTGATTGACCGCAGTGGGAGCCAATGGCTCCTTCTGCTATTAATCTATCCAATGGGGACCGAGACAGTGGCTGGAGGCGCTGGGCTCGTCGCTGGAATGGACGGGGGGGTTCACCTTTTAATGCATTAAAGTGAAAAACTATGAGGCTTTACAACCCCTTTAACAGACATGATCAATGTTATGTGCAGTGTAGTAGCCATGATCCGTTTTTGCATGGATCTGCCTGCAGTATATGGTAACCTAAATGGCACATTGTACATCAGCATTGCCATTTGCATGGTCTTACAAAATACTGTATGCCTGTTGTGCTGCTTCTTGCAATTCATCAACAATAATTTATTATTGTTACAATTTTTTTTTTTTGTTTTTTTTGTTTGCTGTTACAAAAAGTCCAAAGAAATCTTGTGAAATAGGAAGTCATCTAAGCAGTGTTTGGTCATATTTTATGGCCTGCTGAGATGCACAGTGAGGAATCGGAAAAGCAACATCCCATTCTGTGACAATCTATTTTCTGCCTACGAGGCTGCTGTGCCTCCAACAGGGAGATGCTTGGAACAGGCATCCAGCAGAGGTAGTGAGTCTGTCAACAGTAAGTGGATTCAGACATGCTTGGGACAAACCTAGATCTATACTACTAAACCTGTATCATTCATTCTTCTTCGGTTGTTTTTTTTTTTTTTTTTTTTTTTTTGTTTTTCTGCCATCACTTTTTCTATGTTTCCGTGAAGATGTGGAAGAAAGGGAAAAATTGAGATCTACATATATTTTCTTGTGCTCTTCAGCAGGTTTTGCGCTAGAGGAGGAGAAAAAAAAAAAATCTGTTTCCGTGACACATTAGAACAATAGAAACCTGTGTTATCAGAGGGGGTCTGATATAAATTTTTTTTTTTTTTTTTTTTTTTTTTTTTTTTAAATTTGTGTTAACCACTTTAACCACTTCAGCCCCGGAAGGATTTACCCCCTTCCTGACCAGAGCACTTTTTACAATTTGGCACTGCGTCGCTTTAACTGCTAATTGCGCGGTCATGCAATGCTGTACCCAAACAAAATTTGCATCCTTTTCTTCCCACAAATAGAGCTTTCTTTTGATGCTATTTGATCACCTCCACGGTTTTTATTTTTTGCGCTATAAAGGGAAAAAGACCGAAAATTTTGAAAAAAAAAAAAACAATTTTCTACTTTTTGTTATAAAAAAAAATACAATAAACTCAATTTTAGTCATACATTTAGTCCAAAATGTATTCAGCGCTGCTCCTTCCTATTCCATTCAGCCACATGTCTTTGGTAAAAAAAAATGTCAATAAGCGTAAATGTATTTGTTTGTGCAAAAGTTATAACGTCTACAAACTAGGGTACATTTTCTGGAATTTACACAGCTTTTAGTTTGACTGCCTATCATTTCTTGAGGTGCTAAAATGGCAGGGCAGTACAAACCCCCTCCCAAATGACCCCATTTTGGAAAGTAGACACCCCAAGGAAATTGCTGAGAGGCATGTTGAGCCCATTGAATATTCATTTTTTTTGTCCCAAGTGATTGAATAATGACAAAAAAAAAAAAAAATTACAAAAAGTTGTCACTAAATGATATATTGCTCACACAGGCCATGGGCATATGTGGAATTGCACCCCAAAATACATTTAGTTGCTTCTCCTGAGTATGGGGATACCACATGTGTGGGACTTTTTGGGAGCCTAGCCGCGTACGGGGCCCCGAAAACCAATCACCACTTTCAGGATTTCTAGGGGCGTAAATTTTTGATTTCACACCTCACTACCTATCAGTTTTGAAGGCCATAAAATGCCAGGACAGTTCAACCAACCCCAAATGACCCCATTTTGGAAAGTAGACACCCCAAGCTATTTGCTGAGAGGCATGTCGAGTCCATGGAATATTTTATATTTTGCCACAAGTTGCGGGAAAACGACATACTTTTTTTAATTTATTTTTTGCACAAAGTTATCACTAAATGATATATTGCTCAAACATGCAATGGGCATATGTGGAATTGCACCCCAAAATACATTCTGCTGCTTCTCCTGAGTATAGGGATACCACATGTATGCGACTTTTTGGGAGCCTAGCTGCGTACGGGGCCCCGAAAACCAATCACTGCCTTCAGGATTTCTAAGGGCGTAAATTTTTTATTTCACTCCTCACTACCTATCACAGTTTCCAAGGCCATAAAATGCCAAGATGGCACAACCCCCCCCCCCCAAATGACCCCATTTTGGAAAGTAGACACTCCAAGCTATTTGCTGAGAGGCATGGTGAGTATTTTGCAGCTCTCATTTGTTTTTGAAAATGAAAGAAAAGAAAAATGTATTTTTTTTTTTTTCTTTTTTCAATTTTCAAAACTTTGTGACAAAAAGCGAGGTCTGCAAAATACTCACTATACCTCTCAGCAAATAGCTTGGGGTGTCTACTTTCCAAAATGGGGTCATTTGGGGGGGTTGAACTGTCCTGGCATTTTATGCACAACATTTAGAAGCTTATGTCACACATCACTCACTCTTCTAACCACTTGAAGACAAAGCCCTTTCTGACAGTATTTGTTTACATTAAAACTTTTTTTTTTTTGCAAGAAAATTACTTTGAACCCACAAACATTATATATTTTTTTTTTTAAAGCGAAGGCCCTACAGATTAAAATGGTGGGTGTTTCATATTTTTTTTTTTTTTTCACACAGTATTTGCGCAGCGATTTTTCAAACGCATTTTTTGGGGAAAAAACACACTTTTTTTTTTTTTTTTTTAATTTTAATGCACTAAAACACACTTTATTGCCCAAATGTTTCATGAAATAAAAAAGATGATCTTAGGCCGAGTACATGGATACCAAACATGACATACTTTAAAATTGCGCACAAACGTGCAGTAGCGACAAACTACATACATTTTTAAAAGCCTTTACAGGTTACCACTTTAGATTTACAGAGGAGGTCTACTGCTAAAATTACTGCCCTCGATCTGACCTTCGTGGTGATACTTCACATGCATGGTGCAATTGCTGTTTATATTTGACGCCAGATCAACACTTGCGTTCGCCTTTTTTTTTTTATCTTATTTTTAAACTGTTCCTTTCATTTTTTTTTTTTTTTTTTGTCAGGGAATGTAAATATCCCCTATGATAGCAATAGGTAGTGACAGGTTCTCCTTCTTCTTCCTTTTTTTTTTTTTTTTTTTTTTAATTGGGTCTGTTAGACCCTAGATCTCTCCTCTGCCCTCAAAGCATCTGACCACACCAAGATCAGTGTGATAAAATGCTTTCCCAATTTCCCAATGGCGCTGTTTACATCCGGCGAAATCTAAGTCATGAAATGCTCGTAGCTTCCGGTTTCTTAGGCCATAGAGATGATTGGAGACATTCTGGTCTCTGATCAGCTCTATGGTCAGCTGGCGGAATCACCGGCTGCATTCTCAGGTTCCCTGTTGGGACAGGTGAGCCAGAGAAAAACACGGAAGACGGTGGGGGGGGGGACATTCCCTCCCACTGCTTGTAAAAGCAGTCTAGAGGCTAATTAGCCGCTAGGATTGCTTTTACATGAAAGCCGACCGCTGGCTGAAAAGAATACCAAGATGATACCTAAACCTGCAGGCATCATTCTGGTATAACCATTCAAAGTCCAGCAACATACCAGTACGTTGCTGGTCCTTGTTGGGCATATATTGTAATCTTTTTTTTTTTTTTTTTTTTCAGTGCAGCCTGTGGGCTGAACGAAAAAAAGATTGATTGGTGGGTATGCCCACCATTAGAATGCCTCCCTTCATCCACCCACTTCTAATGATGGGCATACATGCACCATTTATATATGCCAAGCATGGGGGCATCTGCCTCAAAAGTTAGGAGCAAATCGCTCCTCCACCCCTGCTGCCCCCATGCTTCGGCATATATCACCTCCGACAGCGCTGGAGTCACGGCTTTATGTATCGTGGGAGCAAACGCTGTTGCTGTCAAGATAAATAAATCCGCGCTGCAGCTGAATGGCGTACTTGAAAACAAAAAAATGGTTAACAATAAAACACAGTAAAGTATAAAAAATTGCATACCTAAAAAGCAAACATGATAAAACATTGCAGAGTAGAATACAGTAAAAAAGAGCAGAACAATAGAGAAAGAAAACAATAAAACGACAACCATTTTTTTTTTTAACTAACCGGTTCCAGGTTCGGGTCTCTCAAAATGCCATGGCATCTTGGGAGACCCTGTGAAAGTGTGCCTAGTCTGTGCAATGCTGTACCCTACGCTAATACTCAACTAGTGAATGGTAGCTTTCAAAACATTCACCAATGCAAAGACCAGGATTGTCAGGACAGGAGGGACAATAATAGCGGGTGTCACGCCTATATCCGCGCTTGCTGCAGACATGACTTCTTTTTTTGGGGGGGTTCGTTGGGTAGGGGTACTCGGGAGGACATAAAGAAAATGCCTCTCATGCAGCCGACTGCGTTTGGTTGGGGATGTGAATGGGGGGAAATACGGGTGCTGCAGAAGTGGTGGGTTCCCATTTAGAATTGGCGAATGCAGCAGGAAGGGCACTATGGGCACGACGGGCCTGTGTTTGTCTTCTTGGTGGCAGCGACCTCACCAGCTTGAACTGCACTTATGGGGCTCGCCATGTCACCAAGTGTTACTGCAGTGCTGGTTTGACTACGACCGGGTGTACTAGGCCGCTGGTGCTTGCCAGTTCACCAAAACGCTACCAAAAAAACTGTTAGCGATCGCAGGGATCAGGCCTGACTCTGCGAACGCTGCAGTTATGAGATTAGTGTTTTGTAAGTGACAGTGATCGACCGATACTGCACTTGGGTGGGCTGGGCTGGGCTGGACGGAGGGGCAACACGCAGGTGCTAGCAGGTATCTGGGCTGATCCCGCTAACACTGCATTTTTAGGAACCCTAAACTGCTGGGGACGCTAGTATAGATCTGATCAGATATTGATCCGTTCAGATACTATACCACTAAGGGAGGTGTATGGTGTGTGCGTAGGTGTTAGCGCTACTGTCGCTAACCTGACGCTGCCTGGGGCGACGCAGACCCTATCTGACCCTAAAACCTAAGTTATATCACCGCCGGGCGATCAGGGGGCTAAACCCTTATTAGGTAATAAACGGCGGGTGCCCTGAAACTATAAAAAATTAACTAACCAACGTCACCCCTAACAGTTATATGGTGATCACTGGTGAAAGGTTTAACTAGGGGGCAATCAAGGGGTTAAAACCTTTATTAGGTAGTATATGGGGGTCCCTGACGCTATAAAAAGCTGACGGAGAACCTATATATTTACCTCCCTAACTATCGTCACCTGTGACACTAATACAGCGATCAGAAAAACGGTCGCTTAGTGACACTGGCGACGGGGGGTGATCAAGGGGTTAAAACTTTGTTAGGGGGGTACCCTAGACCTAAAGGGGGCTAACACTAACTGCCCTACCACTTCTAACTGTCACAAACTGACACCAATGCAGTAATCAGAAAAAAAAAACGTGTGTGTGGGTGGTGATCGGGGGGTGAAAAGTGTGCCTGGTGTGTTTTTACTGTGTGTGTGTGTGTAGTGTTGATGCACTCACATCGATGACTTCTCTCAGCAATGGAACCGAAAATACCGAGCTGAGGAGCGATGACATCACTTCCTCTGCCGCTGTTTACTATACAGCAGCAGAGGAAGAATCTCATTCGTGGGGATCGATCGCGAGGGGGTGGCCACGAATGAGTGGTCTCCCCCTCAGCCTGGATCGCTCCCCCAACGAAGCCGACCGCCTTGGGCACCGGGGGGGCGGGAGGCAGATCATACGTGATTTTGCCTGCCTGTGCCATTCTGCCGCAGTATATCTGCGTTAGGCAGTCGGCAAGTGGTTAAGCCCCAGACCATTTGGCTGGCCAAAGACCAGAGCACTTTTTGCGATTCAGCACTGCGTCGCTTTAACTGACAATTATGTGGTCGTGCGACGTGGCTCCTAAACAAAATTGACATCCTTTTTTCCCCACAAATAGATTTCTTTTGGTGGTATTTGATCGCCTCTGCGGTTTTTATTTTTTGCGCTATAAACAAAAAAATAGCGACGATTTTGAAAAAAACGCATTATTTTTTACTTTTTGCTATAATATCCCCCAAAAATATATAATTTTTATTTTTCATCTTCGTGACTGCAACATTATGGCGGACGCATATTTTGACACATTTTTGGGACCACTGTCATTTTTACAGCGGTCAGTGCTATAAAATTGCACTGATTACTGTAAAAATGACAATGGCAGTGAAAGGGGGTTAACCACTAGCTGCCTAGGAAGGGGTTAAGTGTGTCCTAGGGAGTGAGTCTAACTGTCAGGGGGCGTGGCTATGAGTGACACATCACTGATCACTGCTCCCCATCACAAGGAGCTGTGATCAGTGACAGTGCCACTAGGCAGAACAAGGAAATGCTTGTTTATATTAGCTGTACTTCCTCTCCATGAGACGATCGCGGACAGAGTCCGCGGGACCCACAATCCTACTCGCGGAGCTCGCGGTGGGTGTGCGCACAGCGGCGGCAAATTCAAAGGGACGTACAGGTACGCCTATTTGTGCAGCCGTGCCATTCTGCCGACGTAAATGTACAGGCGGTGGTCGGCAAGCGGTTAAATAACATAACTAACATGCCTATATTTGCCTGTTCTCTGCAATTGTTTTGCACAGAGCAGCCCAGATCCTCTTCTTCTGGGGTGCCCCGACTGGCACTCCAAGCCCCTTTCCCTGGGGGCACGTCCATTGACACAGACCATGGGACTTGGCCCCGCTCCCGTCTCACTCATTGGCTTCCGCTGCTATCAATCTGTTCAATGCAGAGGGTTATGGCGGCTGGAGCCTCTGTGCTCCTGCAAATCGCTGGATCAGGCTCGGGTAAGAAAAGGGGGGGGGGAGGGGGGTCTGGGAGTTGCAGCATAGAAGTTTTTTCATCTTAATGCATAGAATGTATTAAAGTGAAAAACCTTGAGGCTTTACAACCACTTTAAGATGCTTTATCCTGTAATATTAATACTATTAATAGTGGAAAATAAACACTAGACATCTTTTGAAGGGATAAAAGTTCAAAACTAAGCACATTGCTAAGGTATTTTGGCCAGACATGAAGCTCTTGGGGTGGTAGTAAATGGTATAAACCTGGTGCGCCCGTAGAGTAGAGGAATGGCTCAAAGTATCCATGCCTCTGTCACTGTACAGGAATCACAGCGGACCCTTGTGCTTCAGCATGGTGTGATGTGGGCAGATGTCTCTTCCTTCTGTTCTCATTGCGTTTTTGGTCATTCCTTGGGAGAGACTAAAAGAACACACAGGAGCGTGCAAACACCTAGTGCATCATCAACGGTTTTAAAGTATTTAAAAAAAAAAAAAAACTTGCAACAAAATGGTTACTCACAAAGGTAGACCACCATCCAGTGCGGGAGTCGTGTGACCTGACAGTACCATTGTGCCATCTGACCTGTTTCTGGAATGGTCCGCCTTCTTCAGAGCTAAGAGCACACATGTCAGTTTTTGACAAGCAATTGTGTGAGTGCTGCTGCTGAGTCTGCATCCACTTCTATAGGCTGCCTGCACACAGCTGAGGGTTTTTTTTTTTTTTTTTTCCTCACAGCGAACAGCGGCTCAGATCCGAGGACGAGTCTGATCACCCATCTGAATAAGCCTTTAAAGCAGGGGTATGTAATTAGCGGACCTCCAGCTGTTGCAGAACTACAAGTCCCATCATGCATAGCAAGACTCTCACAGCCACAAGCCTGACACCCAAAGGCAGAGGCATGATGGGACTTGTAGTTTTGCAACAGCTGGAGGTCCGCTAATTGAATATCCCTGCTTTAAAGCGTATGTCGAGCCAATGAGTGGGAAAGATGAGAACTCCTGTCAGGATTTTCCTACTATCTGGGCCTCTGTTGGTGATCTATCCTCAGTTCATGCCCTGATGACAACAGTTTCACAAGACAGGAAGTGAGGGAAAATCTGCATCGCATATTCGAAGCATCCTGCTGCTCTTCTAATGAAAAGTTGTGTGGTGTGTTTTTTTTTTTTCTTTTTGTCTGTATTTCTGTGGGAGGGTTGCTGTCACTTTCTGCCTGGTAAAAAGTTATCAGCAGGACAGCAAGTGAGGCCATATCTCTAAAACGTAGCCTTGTATAGCAGTGAAAGGCTGACTGGCGGTCTATTCCTTTTCTACTCAATACAAATCTAAGAGAAAAAGTTTTGGCTGAACATCTGTTTTAAGTCGTCTGATTTCATCTTGCAGTATACTGGAATGTTGCACTAATACTTTGGTTTTCTGGGTAAACCAGTGAGTTATCTGCTGGGACTTGTAGTTCTGAGGTAGCCAGAGAATTAACTGTGAAGTGCATTTCAATTACACATATGTCCTTGCACGCTGTTTTTGGGTGTGTTGTATTGCTTGTCTGGCTCGGCCTTCTCTACCTGGAACATTGCTCAATTGGGCACATTTCTCCAAGTCTAATATTCTTGTGTGGAAAATTCTGTAATGCGGCACTTACAGAGCCTCATAATGGCCGGATTAGAAAGGTACGGCATGTAACAATGTATTTGGCAGCCACATTACAAATGTTCACTGGAGTCCAGAGAGTTTGGCCCAGGCAGTTGTTGCATTAAGAAAAGCTAAACCTCTCTTGGTGATGTAAAAAATAAAGGGCTACATTTTAAAGTGAAAATAAACCCAAAATAAATCATTTTTACTATACTGCAGCTTGCTAGTTCTTGGATCTGGTGACTGTATTAGTTTTCTTAAGTATTTCTTTTGTTTTCACCTGGTGATACTGAAAGTAAGTCTGCAGTGCATACTAGCACATTATGGGATAAACAGGCACTTTAAAGGTTACACAAGCCTACAGTCTTCCAACCTGATGCTGACTCGGTGTCTTAAGCTATGGAACATATAGTATCTCACTAAAGTGAGTAAACCCTCACATTTTTGTAAATATTTTATTATATCTTTTCATGTGACAAAACTGAAGAAATTACACTTTGCTACAATGGAAAGTAGTGAGTGTACAGCTTATATAACAGTGTAAATTTGCTGTCCCTTCAAAATAACGCAACACACAGCCATTAATGTCTAAACCGCTGGCAACAAAAGTGAGTACACCCCTAGATGAAAATATCCAAATTTAGGCACATTTGGCCATTTTCCCTCTCCGGTGTCATGTGACTCATTAGTGTTACAAGGTCTCAGGTGTGAGTGGGGAGCAGGTGTGTTAAATTTGGTGTTATCACTCTCACTCCCTCATACTGGTCACTGGAAGTTCAACATGGCACCTCATGGCAAAGAACTCTGAGGATCTAAAAAAAAGAATAGTCAAAGATTATAAGTTAAGAGTTATGCCAGGAGATTAAAAGCTTGTAAGTAGCTGTGATCAGTGGAAGTGAAGGCTGTGTGAGCTGGGACTGGAGGCTTGTTACCAAACCATCTGTAGTCCCTATAGGAAACCATCTACAATCTGGCTTGTGTTCTCTGTATTACTATGAAAGTGCTTAAAAAGAGAAAGAAACCATATTAAAGGTGTGTTCAATGTTGAGAAAGAATCCCTTGCTGTGTATATCTTTTATAGGAGCCGGATCCAAATAAGGGTGCTTAGTTTTGATAGACTGACACTGGTACCAGTTTTCCCCAACAGTAACTCCAGGATTTCAGAGCGTGCCCCCATACATCGGCAATAGCTTTTAATCGGTGCAATCTTAGTTTGAGTGTGCCCTGAGTTGTATCATCAGCACCCTTGAAAGCACCTTCTGGGATAAAGCCTGGCACCAACACACCCACTCCTGCTACAGTGTGATTAAGGACGTCTTGGCTCAGCCTGTCTCGCACAGTATGCAGTTTGCGTAGTGCTTATTTTTGGGTGAGACGTGTCTGGGCCTGCTGTAATGCCCTAGTTTAGTTTGTTGGTGCAAATCCTCTAAATATGCATAGAGGATTTTGAACTTTGATCAGCGGGTGACATTGGGGTTGGTGCAGCTCTGCATAGAAACCAATCTGATTCCAGGTTTGTTTGTTTTTTTTTTTTTTTACGCCAAAGCTTAAAGTGTTACTAAACCCACAATGGTAAAATCGGTCTGTATATGCAGCATAGCATGCTTGGTATACTCATTGTGGAACTTAAAGTGGGGTTCCACCCAAAAAAACAAAAAAATACCTGAAAAATTCTAAAAAAAAAAAAAACATTTGGATATTTTTTTTTTTTTTTTTTTTTTTTACTTACCTCTAAATGCCTGTTGCTAGGTGGTCCCTCGTAGTCTGCCTCTTCCTTTGCCTGGGCTGGTGACAACCCTTCCCCCTCGGCACAGGAAGGGCTCGGCTCTGCTCCCTCCCTCCTGTCAATCATCTAGGACCCATTACAGGTCCCAGGTGATTGAGCGGCCAATCATGGCGCGCTGCGCCGCTCGCGCATGCGTTGTGGGTGCCAGGCTGTGAAGTCACAGCCTGGCGCCCACAGTTGAAATGCCGGCGAGCGGAGGGGGGGGGGGACGAGCGGGGCTTCGATCCCCTGCATCGCTGGACCCTGGGACAGGTAAGTATCCAATTAAAAGTCAGCAGCTGCAGTATTTGTAGCTGCTGACTTTTTTTTTAATTTAATGGACCCCCTGGGTGGAACTCCTCTTTAAGGGGTTAATCCTCTGCATTTTGTAAAAAGGCTGTTTTTATCCTGAATGCGTAGATCCTCCATCCCTCCTGCACTGTCTATCTGGGGAAGGCCAGCTAACACAGGCAGAGTAGCCGACTTGCACATGCTCAGGTGTCTTTTATGCTGGAGAGAACAGTTAAGTTACTTGTTCTCAGAGATAGCCAGGTCACATGATATTGACATCACACATGTGGGCGTGTATACAGGCTGTAGTGGATATCTCCTCCTTCCTGAAGTCTCAGCGCTGGAGAAACTGCAATTTATCATGTAACCATGGTATACAGATCATCCATAAAGTTATATAGTGGCAGTATTTTAATGTAAAAAGATTTATAAACTGTGGTGGGGGGGAGGAGCGGATGAACTGTTTTCATATTACTCGTTTTTGTAATCAACAAGCTGAAGTTAGAAGCTGATTGGCTACCATGCACAGTTGCACCAGATTTTGCACTCCAGTTTGAGTAAATCAACCCAGGGGTGTCCCGAAAATAGGGAAGCTTCTTCTTTTATTTTTTTTTTCCAGGTTGCCTATCAAAAGCAGGCCTAAGTCCTAATACATTCCTGGTGTAAAAAATGACTTCATAATTCTTTTTCCACAGACAGAACAATCAATGTTCCTACCAACCAGGATTCTGCTTAGGATATGTTCTGCTATTACCAATATAGCTAAAGTCTATCCATGTTTGGGCAGAGTGGGAATGATAGGGTGTAAAAGCTCTGACCGCTATCCAGTGGTAATGATTGTGTTGAGTGTCTGTTTACGGCTGTTTTACTTTCTTGTCATCATACTAGGTATGGAGAGAAGAACCCCTCTTTTGTGGTGGCCAGCTTTGACAGCAAAGATGATGAAAAGATGGAGATTTCTCAGAAAGTGAATTATGCCATGGACAAAGTTACATCCGATTACCATTCCGGATCTTCATCAGAAGACGAAGTGTATATAAGTCATAAAACCACCCCACCCACTCCAGTAATACCCAGAACATGTGACATCTACCAGGTATTTGAATGAATCAGTCTGTTTGTTCTGTTTTGGTTCTTTTTTTTTTTTTTTTTTTTTTTTTTGCATGCTTGGGGGTCATTGATCTAACTATATAATCACCTTAGGGAGGGGCTAAAGGTGAGCTACATAATCTTAAACTAGTTGTGTGACTAGTTGGTTGTGTTTTTGTTTTGTTTTTTCCCCTGCATGATAACACTATAATCAAGTCCATACTCAAATCTTTCATCACAAATGATGCTTTAACTTTTACACGCAAAGCTCCTAATTTTACACTCCAGTCAGTTTTGGATCCGCAGTCCTCGGCCCACCAAGTCTGTTTTCGTGTTTTTTTTTTTTTTTTGTTTTTTTTTTTTTTTTTGTTTTTTTTGTTTTTATTACATACCTACCTTACACCTCTTTCACACTGGGGCGGCGTTGGCATTAAAACGGCGCTCCTTTTAGTGGCGTTTTAGCGCTGTTTAAGCTGCACTTTTCGGCCACTAGCGGGTCGCTTTTAACCCCAAAGAAGGGCTTAAAAGCGCCCGCGTTGTGGTGCTGCCGAAGCGCTTTTGAGGCGTTTTAAAAGCGTTGGCCATTCATTTCAATGGGCAGGGCGTTTTGGGAGCGCTAGATACAGCACTCCCAAACGGCCCCAAAGATGCTGCTTGCAGGATTTCACCTGACATCCCGCAAGCGCACCGCCCGGTGTGAAGTCACTGAAATGAATGGGAGGTGGTTTTCAGGCGCTATTTCTAGCGATAAAATGTCTGAAAACTGTCTCATTGTGAAAGGGGTCTTACTTTCTTTCAGCTGTCTGCTGGCCAGTCCAGTGACATCTACTTTGGTGTTGAGCAATCCTTACTGAAGGATGCTCACATAATATGTGCAGTGCTGCAGCGGCACTCCCCTCCTCCCCATTCAGGTGTGTCCCATGACATCCTGGGCTCAGCGGAAGTAGGTTCAATCCTGGCTTCTACCTGGCAAGTACAGCATTTCGTTTTGTGGACTACTTTCCCTTGCAGTAAGGCTTGATAAAAATGTGTGTTTTACAGCCAGCCACTCGTGTGAAAGGGTCTATATGTACGTGGGTGGAAGGACTGTGTACGCAAAAAGATGGACACCATCCCCCAAGTATATATACTTGAAATAAAGCAAAAAACAAGCTTTCAAAAATAGGAAGTTTGAGTCGGGAGATGTAGTGATTGTTACTTCACACAAAATATGAAATTGCAAACAAATACAGCTTTAGTAGTACAATAAAAAACATAAACTGGTTAAAAGGAGTCCATATCCTAAATGTACAGTCAAAATGGTATAAATGCAGAGTGAGGTGGATCTAGTGTGAAAGGGGCCCTAAACTAAGTGCTTTCTGGACAGCAGTAATGGCTCCCCTGCAACTTACAAACAGACGGTGTAAGACCAGCATGACCCAATTACACTACCCCTAAACGTATTACTCCAATCTAGCTAGCTGTTTGATCATTTCAGAGCAGTTTGGACCCTGTTGAGCATATAGGACCAAATGGCTGATGGTTCCTTTCAGTTAACTGCCCCATCATTATTGCATAGACAGTGCCTGCCAACATTTTTAAAAACTTCGCGAGGCATTATAACTCCTGCCCTCTCCATGAAACCCTGTCCATAAATTATCCACATTTTAGGCAAAATGTACCCCGTTTACAGTAGAATACAAATAAGGTGCCATGGCTTTTTAGGGCACAATATTTGCACAAATATTAATCAAAACAATATTTGTTTTTAAAAATCCCTAAAATCATTATTAGCCGATAAAAACACAATACATTTTACAAAATTCCTACTAAATATAAAAGCTAACCTGTATTGAGTTAATAAATTAAATATTTGTAATTTTTAAATTGCGCCTTTTTGCAAAATAGTGAAAACTGAACGTATGCAAAAATGTATATAACCACGTTTCTCTGACAATCTGAAGGTTCGCTTACAGCTTTCAGAGTTTAATGACCCCCCCCCAACCATATATTTTCTGAAAGCATAGGATCAGTAGAATAAAATAGGTGCTACTGGTTTGGCCCAACGATATTTGTGCAAATGTTTATCAAACAATATATTTGCGAAAAATGTTCTAAAATGTTTTTCGCAGATATTAACACAGCAAATCTTACAAATTTCCTTCTAAATTACTACTAAATATAAAAGCTTAACCTGTATTGAGTTAATGAATAACAAATATTTTTAAATTTTCAGTTGCACCTTTTTGAGAAAGTGAAAATCGGACATAGGCAAAAATTTCTTTAAAATCGGGAGGTTTTCCTTTTTCACTTGCAGCTTTCAGAATTTGTAAAGGACCCCCCCCCCCCCCCCCCAAACAATACATTTTCTAAAATGGCCAGTAGACTAAAAAGCTAAAAAGAAGGTGCTACTGATTTTTAAGGCACTGTGATATTTGCGCAAATGTTTATCAAAACAATATTTTATCTAAAATGACACTAAAATCCTAAATGGTGGATTCATACATGGCAAAAAGTACAAAATTCCTAGTAAATATAAAAGTTAAAACTGTGAGTTAAAAACAAATATTTGTAGATATTTTAAAATTGCACCTTTTTGTGAAATGGTGAAAACCTGAAGGTACGCAAAACTGTAAATAAAAACAATTTACTCTAAAAATCCAGAGGTTACCATTTTTCACTTACAGCTTTCAGAATTTGAAAAGACCCCCCTCAAAGTAGACCTTTTCTGAAAGCACATGACCTGTAGAATAAAAAAAATGCTACCGATTTTTTTTTTTTTTTTTTGGGCCCCGCAAGACTTGCGCAAATGTTCATATCGCTATTTTCACTAAAATACACTAAAATCATTACTAGTGCACATAAACACAACATAACTTACACAATTCCTGCTAAATTGCTACTAAAGCATCATTCACATGTGGCATACTAAAGTGTACGCCCATGGAGGGCCATGTTTTCCCGCACAGGTGTTCTGCGCAATCATGTACATACAGTCCCATTTATGTCAATTGGGATGCAATAGCTGCACAGGCATAGCTGCTGTTTCCAATCTGACATCCGTGTGGGTACACCACCCAGAACGCAGAGAGTGTTAGCTCAGGGCCATGCATGTGGACCTACATGGATGTAAAATTGGGAGCAACAGCTCTATTCGTGCAGTTGCTACATCCCAAATGACATCAGTGGGATTGCCTGCACAGAGATGCACGGAACACCTGTGTGAACAAGGCTCCATGTGAAAGGAGTCTTACTGGGTGCGGCCGGTCCATTAGGGGGTGCAGGGGCTCCGCCCCCCTGCAGGGTGTTGGACTGGTACGTTTTGTATGAGGTGTTTTTTTTTTTTTTTTTTTTTTCCCCAAGCCACCAGATTAGAACCTGAGCTTCTAATTGGTTTCAAAAAGGTTGGGCTTGGGATGCAGAGCACTGCACCCCAAACCACCCACTTGTGACAATGGTGAATTAATATTCGCTATTGTCTTCTGCCTTCTCCTCTCGGAAATCAGGACAGGAGGCAGATCAGGTTGGCCGGGAGGAGAAACCGCGGAGAGGTGAGTGCGGGGGCCATTACCATGGAGAGGCTGAGTGTGGGTGTACCTGGGGGAGGGAGGGGTTGTCTTATTATATTTTTTTTCCTTTTTTTTTTTTTTTTTTTTATGGGGGGGGGGGTGTCTGGGGCAATCATATTTGAGGTTAATAACTCTGATCAGCAGGTTGTAATCTGAATTAATTAGAATTATAGAATTGTTCAGCAGAGTCTGCTATAATTCTGCTATAAGTTTATGGTCATTCAAGTGACCATGAGCTTATAGGAGGGAGAGAGATGAGGTTCGTACGGCATACAGGCCTGGCAGTGAAAGACATGTACATTTTCTTCTATAAGGCTGGTGTGTAGGGACACCCATTTACCACACTGGCCACAAACAATTTTTGCACTCTTCCATTATGCACTTTACTGTGCGAGGAATAGTTAACGAGCTGTGCAGCAAGTGGAGCTGAGGTCATGTTTAAATCTATCATATCTTCTCATTTCCTTGTTTTTTTGCATTTGAATGTCAGGCTCATTTTGCTCCTAAGCAACAGTAACTGGTTCTAAAATAAGCTGTATGTAGAGAGGACTGCCTTTGTACAGCAGTGTGGTGTGAGGCTGCCACCTGGAAAGAGCTTGGTGTAGACAAATCAATTCCTAATGAACACGATTCTGTATCCTGTAACCATAAGAAATCTGATGTACATGTTGGACATAAGAGATCACTGAAGGGCATCATAAAGGGACCCCTGTAGTGGCAGAAATATGGGAATTGACATTGCAGACTTGTCTTTGAAGGGCGAAGCTTCAGGGCTGTTGGACTTATCCTTGCTAAGCCCTTGACCTGGAACAAGCATATGTATATTAGGTGGTAGGACAAATATGATATACAGTTGTGGCCAAAAGTTTTGAGAATGATAAAAATTAATTTTCACAGTCTGCTGCCTCAGTTTTTGAGATTGCATATACTCCAGAATGTTTTGAAGAGTGATCCGATTAATTGTAATGTCCCTCTTTTGCCATGAAAAGGAATTTTAATCCCATAAAAATCTGCACTGCATTTATGAATGCTTTAGTGTGCCCAAGAAAGCCCAGCAAGCGCCAGGACCTACAGTTGATTCAGCTGTGGGAGATCGGGGCACCACCAGTGCAGAGCTTGCTCCGGAATGGCAGCAGGCAGATGTGAGCATCTGCATGCACAGTGAGGAGAAGACTTTTGGAGGATGGATTGGTGTCGAGAAGAGCAGCAAAGAAGCAACTTCTCTCCAGTAAAAACATCAGGGACAGAATGATATTCTGCAAAAGGTACAGGGATTGGACTGCTGAGGACTGGGGTAAAGTAATTTTCTCTGATGAACCCCCTTTTGCGATTGTTTGGGGTATGGGGGGGGGGGACTTGTCCGGAGAAGAAAAGATGAGCGCTACCATCAGTCTTGTGTCATGCCAAGAGTAAAGCACCCTGAGACCATTTCATGTGTGGGGTTGTGTCTCAGTGGGCTCATTTACAATTTTTGCCTGAGAACACAGCCATGAATAAAGAAACAAAAACAAAACATCCCCAGAGAGCAACTTCTCCCAACCATCCAAGAACAGTTTGTTGAGGAACAATGCCTTTTCCAGCATGATGGAGCACCTTGCCATAAGGCAAAAGTGATCACTAAGTAGCATAGGGAACAAAACATCAATTTTGGGTCCATTGAAACCCCCCCCAATTGAGAACTTGTGGTCAGTCCTCAAGAGACAGGTGAACAAAAAAAAAAAACACAAATTCTAACAAACTCCAAGCATTGATTATGCAAGAATGGGCTGCCATCAGTGAGATGTGGCCCAGAAGTTGTTTTGACAGCATGCCAGGGCGAGTTGCAGAGGTCTTGAAAAAGGATCAACACTGCAAATATTGACTTTTGCATAAACTTAATCTTAAATCTTCTTAAAGTGGAGGGTCATCCTGAAAAAAAAAATTCACCAAAAACCCTAAAAAAAATAAAATAAAAAAAAAAATTTTAAACTTACCTAAACACTTGTTGCTAGGCAGTCTTCCTAATCTGCCTCTTCCTATTCCGTGGCGTGTTCTGCTCCTCGGTGAGCGGCCCCGTTGTCTTCTGGGAACTGTGTGGCTGTCTGGCTCCACTGCCTGTTTCCCTTACTTAGGATGGCGGTGCCGGGACCCGAGAGCCGTGGGACGGGTCGGCCTCGGGCAGCCCACATTGCGGGCACCCAGGACAGGTAAGTACTTATTTGAAGTCAGCAGCAACAGTGTTAGTAGCTGCTGACTTTTATTTTTTTGTTGTTCAGGGATGGAATCCCGCTTTATTTTGTCAATAAAAGCCTTTACACTTATGAAATGCTTGTAATTATACTTCACACTTATGAAATGCTTGTAATTATACTTCAATATACCATAGTAACAACTGACAAAAAAATTGAAAACCACTGAAGCAGCAGACTTTGTGAAAATCAATAATTGTGTAATTCTCAAATTTTGGCCACGGCTGTACTGGTAGAGTGGTAGATTAGGTGGTAGGACATATGGTGATATGCACATGCATGTTCAAGGTCCGTAACCAACAAAGTTGTGATGGAAGGATCAAGATGTTATTCTTGGAGTTTGTACCATCAGAAACCCGTAATGGGTTATTTTTATTATATTTTTTAGAGCTCACTACCCCTGACCTGCATACTATGTTGAGATTACATCTGGTTGCTACATGAAAGACCATTCCTATAATGGAAACTTCGGTGACCTCATTTACAGGGTCTCTCACCAAAACAAGCTGGGGGTTGGGCAGCCTTAAAAAAATGATCTATACATACCTTTAATTTGGCCCATCGTGTGCTTCACTGCTTCCTGACAATGCAGGTACTCAAGGAAATTAAAGTGTGTGGCATAAAACCAAACACATCCAAAGGTTTAGCTACTGCTAGCTGCCAGGGAGCACTGAAGCAGCGGCACATAAAAAGGCCACAGGAAAGGTAAGTGTAGCTTTTTTTTTTTTATTTTTATTTTTTTTTTCAGTCTGCGGTGACTGAATAAGAAGGGCAAATGCCTGCTCATCATTCTGACCCTTTAGTTCCATTACCAGTCTGCATACCAGTGTTCTGACTCAAAATCTTTTTTTTTTTTCAAAATCTTGAAGACGAAGCTTAGCCAGCATCTGTCTTACTAGTTTCCTTTTACATGCTTGTTTTTATTTTCTGTTTTTATCTTTTTTGTCCAGGTGCCTGAATTTGTGCCACAAATGACTCTCCCTACTTGGAACAAGAACCCAAAGAGAAGGCAGAATTCCCATTTCCAATATCAGCCACAGTTTGTGCCTAGCTATCAACAAGGAAGGAATAAGGTATATGGGCATGTACCATGGATGCCGCCTATGATGCAGAATGAACAGAACCACTGGACTAATCTACATATGCTGAGTGCTCACCGTCAGTGCATGGCCTAAGGATGAAGTGTAGTCACAATATGGATGGGCGTGTACACTTGTGTAACACATAGGTTAAAATGCTACCGTATTGTGTTGCCCTAAGTGCACTTCTTTCCAGAGCAATTAGAAACCCCCCTTTTTATTTAGCACTTTCTTTTGTAGTACATGGAGGTGTTGTGTTTTTTTTTTTCCTCCTCCAGCAACATATAACAAGACTTTATTTTGCTAAGGGCACCATCTTCTTGCCAACTGTAATACTGCAGTGGTTGGACTGTAGTCGTCCTGCCCGGGGTTCCAGTGGCTCCTGGATTACTGCAATGATGTTCCAAGCAGAGTGAAGATTTCTGTCATTCAGTCGCTTTATGTCTCATGTTAATGCAAGGAATTGTCCAAACTGCAGAACTGTATGTTGTCACCATAGAGATAATGTGTAGTTCAGGGTGCATTCACTATACCCTGAATACATCTCTATGCATGTATATGCTCGGAGTCTAATATTGATGCTGGACCAAACTGCATAAGCATCTTCCTTTTTTTTTTTTTTTTTTTTTTTTTTTTTAACAACATTTGTTGCACTTTTTGTATAAGTAATTTGATAAGCACTCTTGGGGTTCTAGTGAAGTGCCTGGGTATTTTTTAATATTTATATATTGTGACTTGCACAAAATCATGTTAATCAATTGTTGTCCTGGAAGTTTCTATACCAAATATTTATTTTCAAGCTCAATTTAATATTTTATGTATTAGACTAATAAATGTCATTTTATTGTAATAGAAATAATATAATAAAAATAATGTATTGCAGCAACATTGAACCATGTTGAAATGATTGAGCAGATGTTACAAAGATGCTAGTTGTATCATATTTATGTATTTTTGTAACACGCTGATATAATACTACATAAAAGTTATTGAAATAACACCGCACATCCTGGATTGTGTATCATTTCTCAATTTCCAAGCTATGAGATGACATCTTCAGTACTACTAGTGAGCTTTACATCAGATTTCCAGCCAAAAAAGATCTAAAATGACCCAGCTTTTGCAGTATTTGCCTTTTTTAATCTATAAATTTCCCACTTAGTACTTTTTTTCTGCCATTAGATATCCTCAGTTTGTGTCTACCCCCAGCCTGTGACTGGACAGTAAAAGATGCAGCAAAGTGATGAGTTCAACTCTGTCACACTTTCTCTTTCTTTCAGCATGCTTCTTGTCAGCACATGAATGGATTGGCCCCTTGTACTGTTTCTTCCTCACACTCCCAGCTGTACAAGGACTGCAAGAGGCTGGTACTAGGTCAAAGTCTTTACATTGCTTGCATTTATTGATGTACAATTACCAGGGTTGGGTTTTAATGCAGCCCTGTAATCACTAATACAACACCTACCCTTTCAGTGCACCTTCTCCATACCCCATTCCCCCTCTGCCTTTGCACTGCAAGGGTCCGTGCTAGTTGGGTCTAGAGGGCAGAGCAATAAGGTATAATTGCAAAAAGGAAAAATACTGCACTTGTCAGCTACCAAAATATTGTTCAAGCTGCAAACACATTAGTAAAATATTGGTCACCAAAATAGAATGAATATACACAAAGTGCACTGTAAATCATTAGCATCAACAAACAATGTGACAAATTAAGTGGGGAAAAAAAGTTGCAAAGTCCCAAGTGCACATAAATAAACACTCCTTTAACAAGTAAAAGTGTGATTCTTATCACAAATCACAGGTGAAACATGATCAATTCCCTTCACCATAGAGGCCAACCACCGACAAATGGACAAGGTGTGCGCTTACCATAAGGCCAGGACACACTAATTGGCCTGGCAAACACAGACAACACTGGTCTGGGAGAGCAAAAGATCCTTCCATGAAGGCTCTGGAGACTTTAGACTTTAACCACTGATGACTCCCAAGGTTCCACCCCCATTGTCTGCTGACAATACAAGCTGGTTTGACTCCTAGAACATATGTTCTCTTGGGTTCAAACTCTCTGGTAAGCCTGCACTTATCCTGGTGGTGGCACTATCACACTGGTGTTCTTACCCTCCATCTACCCTATTGGTTTCATACACGGGGACTAAGACCATCCCACTTCAATATGGACTATGATTAATCACCGCATATTGTGGACACTTGCAGATTACTAGAGACTTTATTTTTATACTATTTTAATTTAACTTATTTCATCTGTCTCTTTTAACATAAATTTTCATCACATGTGTTTATACGTATAATTTACTACATTATTTATGTTCATAACATTAACTACGGTTATTTAATTTGGCACTTCAGCGCTACACTTTGATGCACCAGGACACACTAATTAACCACTTCAGCCCTGGAAAAATTGGCCCCTCAATGACCAGAGCACTTTTTACAATTTGGCACTGCGCTGCTTAAACTGGTACCCTGTTTCCCCGAAAATAAGACCTAGCGTGATAGTCGGTGATGGCTGCAATATAAGCCCTACCCCCCAAATAAGCCCTAGTTAAAGTCCTTGTAGGTCTTATTTTCAGGGTAGGGCTTATTTTAAGGGAAACAGGGTAGGGCTTATTTGGGGGGTAGGGCTTATATTGCAGCCATCACTGACAGTCACACTAGGTCTTATTTTCGGGGAAACAGGGTAATTGCGAGGTCATGCAATGCTGTACCCAAATGTAATGTGCATCTTTTTTTTTTTCTCCACAAATAAAGCTTTCTTTTGATGGTATTTGATTGCCGCTGCGATTTTTTTTTTTTTTTTTTTTTTCTCCCTCTCGTGATATAAACGTAAAGACTGACAATTTTGAAAAAAATATATATTTTCTACTTTTTGTTATGAAAAAAAAAAATCCAATAAACTCAATTTCAGTCATACATTTAGGCCAAAATGTATTCAGCCACATGTCTTTGGTAAAAAAAAAAAAATGTCAAGCTTATATTCAGGGGTTTGTGGAAAAGTTGTAGCGTCTACAAACTAGGGTACATTTTCTGGAAGCTTTTAGTTTGACTGCCTCATTTCTTGAGGTGCTAAAATGGCAGGGCAGTACAAACCAACCCCCCCCCCCCCCCCCCCCATGACCCCATCTTGGAAAGTCGATGCGCCAAGGAAGTTGAGTCTGTTGAATAATATATTATAAATATATTATAAAATATATATATATATATATATATTATTTTTTTTTTTTTTTGTCACAAGTGATTAAAAAAAATGACAAATTACACAAAGTTGTCACTAAATGATATATATTACTTAAACATGCCATGGGCATATGTGAAATTAAATTACAAAATACATTCTGCCGCTTCTGAGTACGAGGATATCAGATATGTGAGACTGTTTTTGGAGCCTAGCTGTGTACAGAACCCCGAAAACCAATCACCACCTTTAGCCTTTCTAAGGGCGTAAAATGGTGATTTCACTACCCATCAGTTTTGGAGGCCATGAAATGTCAAGATGGCACAACCCCCCCAAATTACCCTATTTTGGAAAGACACTGCTGAGAGGAATGTTGAGTTCATTAAATATTTTATATTTTGCCACAAATTTCGGGAAAATTAAACACAACGTTTGTAACTAAATTTTATATGTTGTTCAAACATGTCATGGGCATATGTGGAATTACACCCCAAAATACATTCTGCTGCTTCTCCTGAGTACGGGGATACCACATGTGTGAGACTTTTTGGCAGTCTAACCGCATACAGGACCCCGAAAACCAATCAACGCCTTCTGGCTTTCTAAGGGCGTAAATTTTTGATTTCGCTCCTCCCTACCTATTGCAGTTTCGGAGGCTATGAAATGCCCAGATAGCACAAACCAAATTACCCCATTTTGGAAAGTGGACACCCCAAGCTATTTGCTGAGAGGCATGTTGAGTATTTTGCAGATCTCGCTTTTTGTCAGTTTTGAAAATTTGAAAAAAAAAATGTATTTTCTTTCTTCATTTTCAAAAATGAATGAGTTGCAAAATACTCATCATGCCTCTTGGCAAATACCTTGGGGTGTCTACTTTCCAAAATAGGGTTATTTGGGGGGGGGGGGCTGTGCTATCTTGACATTTCATGGCCTCCGAAACTGTGATAGAAAGTGAGGAAGTGAAATCACCATTTTAGGCCCTTAGAAAGCCTGAAGGCGGTGATTGGTTTTGGTTTTCGGGAGCCTGTACACGGCTAGGCTCCCAAAAAGTCTCACACAACTTTGTGCAAAAAAAAAAAGTTTGTAATTTTCTCGAAACTTGTGGCAAAATATAAAATATTCCATGGACTCAACATGCCTATCCACAAATGGCTTGGGGTGTCCATTTTCCGAAAAGGGGTCATTTGGGGGGTTTTGAACTGTCCTGGCATTTTATGCACATTAGAAGCTTATGTGACACATCACCCACTCTTCTAACCACTTGAGAACAAAGCCTTTTCTACCACTTTTTTTTGTTTACATGAAAAAAAAAAAAAATTTCTTTTGCTAGAAAATTACTTTGAACCCCCAAATATATATATATATATATATATATATATATATATATATATATATATATATATATATATATATAATTACATTTTTTAAGCAAAGGCCATACAGATTAAAATGGTGGGTATAGCAATTTTTTTTTTTTTTTTTTGCACTAAAACACACTATATTTCCCAAATGTTTGAGGACATAAAATAGCGGTGCAGTGGTGACAAACTACATACATTTTTAAAATCCTTTACAGGTTACCACTTGATTTACAGAGGAGGTCTACTGCTAAAATTAATGCCCTCAATCTGACCTTCACGTTGATACCTCACATGCATGGTGCGATTGCTGTTTACGTATGACACCAGACCGACACTTGCGTGAGCATGGGGGGACAGGGGTGCTTTTTATTTATTTTGATATTTTATTTTTAATCTGGTCCTTTTTTTTTTTTTTTTTTTTTTTTTTTAAAGTCTCAGGGTTTGTAAATATCCCCTATGATAGCAATTGGTAGTGATAGCTACTCTTCCATTTTTTTTTTTTTTTTGAAAAAAAAAAAAAAAAAAAATGGGGTCTATTAGAGCTCTCCTCTGCCCTCAAAGCATCTGACCACACCAAGATTGGTGTGATAAAATGCTTTCCGAATGGCGCTGTTTATATCCAGGGAAACCTCATGAAATGCTTGTAGCTTCCGGTTTCTTAGGCCATAGAGATGATTGGAGCCGTTCTAGTCTCCAGTCAGCTCTATGGTCAGTTGGCGGAACCACCGTCTGCATTCTCGGGTTCCCTGATGATGCATAAACCTGCAGGCATCAGTCTGGTATAACAACTCAAAGTCCAGCAACTTACCAGTATGTTGCTGGTCCTTGTTGGGCATACATTGTAATGTTGTGTTTTTTTTTTTTTTTTTCTTATCATGCAGCCTGTGGGCTGAAAGGAAAAAAGAGATTGATCTGTGGGTTTGCCCACCATTACAGTACTGCCCTTCATTCACCCAGTTCTAATGATGGGCATACATGCACCATTATTTTTTAACTGTGGTGGTGAAATCACCTCCAGCGCTTGAGTCACGGCTTTATGTATTGTAGGAGCAAATGCTGTTGTCAGAATAAATAAACCGGTGCTGCAGCTGAATGGCGTACCTACTAAGCAAATGATGGTTAACAATAAAACAAAGTAACATTACAGTAAGACATACCATACCTGCAAATAAAAAAAAAAAAGTAAAAATAAAACATTACAGTTCTAAAATACAGCAACATAAGAGAGAACATTAATAAAACCACAACTATTTTTGGCTTTTTTTTTTTGCACTTTATATAAACTGTAAACAATCCAGATTAGGGTCTCTCAATGTGATGGCCATCTCATCTTTCGAGACCCTCTATAAGTGTGCCCGAGCACTGTGCAATGCTGTACTCTACGCTAATACTTCACTAGTGTGTGTGGTAACGTTTGAAACAGTCACCGATGCAGAGACCAGGAGGGACAATAAAAGCGGGTGTCACGCCTAAATCCGTGTTTTCTGCAGACTCGACATCATCTTTGGGTAGGAGTACCAGGAAGGACATATGGAAAATGCCTCTCATGCAGCCGGCTCACTGCATTTGTGTTGGGAAGGTGGGCCACAGCACCTTCTGGAAACAGATGATCTCTTCCTGGAAATTAAGGAAGAATCCAGTTTGTCCTGAAGCTTTATATAGCACATAAGCAGAGCCAATTGTAATAAATATACAGACCCTTTTTTTATACCAGCATCTGGCCTTACAGGCAATTAGGTACAGCGCCAACAACTGGTCGTTGAGGTCCACCCCTCCCATATTAAGCTTGTATTTGTGGGCAGAGAGGGGTTTCTCCACAACCCCAGTCGCCATAGGAATTTGGACATATCTGCATGAAGGGAGGACAGAACGAAAACATTCTGTGTATCCCTCCATTTCACTGCTAACAAATTATTACATTTCAAGCAGGCTCTCTTCCCCCAGGATTCTACAAGCCATTGGGGGAAGCCCTGGCGATTAGATCGCACGGTGCCACATGTGCCAATTCCACAATAAAAAAGGTTACAAAAAAGTGTAACGCTTGTGTAATGTCCACATACAAGTGGTACCCCTTTCCGAATAAGGGTGACACCAAGTCCCACACAATCTTACCAGCACTCCCTATGTAGTCTGGGCAATTCTCAGGCTCCACGCGACTATCTCTTCCCTTGTAAACCATAAAACTACATGTATAGCCTGTTGCCCTGTCACAGAGCTTATACATCTTGACCCTGTATCTGGCACGCTTGCTGGGTAGATACTGTTCGATAGACAAGCTGCCAGAAAACTTAATCAGGGACTCTTCAACGCAGATAACTTGATGGGGAGTAAACAAGGCTGCAAACTGTTGGTTGAAGTGGTTTACAAGGGGCCGAATTTTGTGGAGCCGATCGTATCCAGGGTCACCCCGAGGACGACAGAGTTCATTGTCATTGAAATGCATGAACCACAAGATCTACTCGTATTGTGTCATGGATGCAGACAATACAAGCATATGGTTAATTGGGTCAGTGAACCAATATAACCGCAACTCGCTTTTTTTTTTAACTATCAGGAGGGATAGGCCCAGGAAGGTCTTAAATTTGGAAACCGTAATAGGTTCTCTGGCAAGGATCAACTGGGGATTAGCGGCGATGAATTAACCAGCATATGAATTGCTTTGGTCCACAACAGATCTATAGAGATCTTCTGTAAAAAACAGCAAATAAAAATCAAGCGACATAAAATCAAATGTTTCCACCTGAATGCCGGGTTGGCCAGTGAATGGGGGAAGTACGGGTGCTGCAGAAGTGGTGGGCTCCCGATTCGGATTGGCAAATACAGGAAGGGCACTATGGGCTCGACGGGCCTGTGTTTGTCTTCTTGGTGGCAGCGGGACACTACTTGTGCTTGCCAGCTTGAACTGCACTTATGAGACTCGTCACGTCACCAAGTGTTACCGCAGTGCTGGATGTACGACCAGGATGTACTAGGCCGCTGGGGCTTGCCAGCTCACCAGAAGGATGAGCGGCACTAGTATTGGCTCTCTGCTCCATACGAGAGCCCTGCAGTTCTTGCACCTCAACAACAGCAGACGAATTGTGTCTGGTACGCCTGACCTTGGCATGGACCGCTACTCTGTTGTCAGAGCTACCTGTCAGAGTGCCGCTGCTGTATTCTGAGCCTGAATCTGACAGATGAGTGACTTCCTCTTCACTCTCATCTGTCAGACTCAGAAACGTGAAGGAAAAAATTGAAGATTGGAAAATGGACTTTATAGGCACACGCATAGAATTGATAAAAATAAATTGAAGTTTTTAATTGGATAAAGTTAAAATCATAGTTTACAAACATATATTTTTTTTAAAAAAGAAAACATAATGTTCTATGACCCCAAAGACTCAAATAACACCTCCAAATTATATATTCTAATCCAGATCAGTGCAATATTAAAGATAACCAGTAGCAGTATCCAATAGGAATAAGGTGCGTGGAGTGGTTGAGTCACAATAAGAGGTCACACAGAGGATTCGCTCTACATGTTACACGCACATTTGCGCTTCTTCAGGAGCTTGCAGATCGAATGGCTAAAACAGGCCTATATCAAAAACTATAGACAGCTGGTAACCATACTGTCCAGGAATTGTAATAAAGAGCGCACACTTTTGATAGAAGGTAGTCTATCGCAGCAATCTGCGCCAACAAATGTCACTGTTAGTAAAACCAGTGAGCAGCACTCACTTAGTGACAGTGCAAGTAAAAAAATGGTAGAGAGGCGAAGCCGTGTGTACTTTCCTGGAGAGAGAGTGTGGCCTTACTAGTAGAGGTAGTATAAGAGGTAGTCAAGAAATTACAGTCAGGTTCATAAATATTGGGACATCAACACAATTCTAATCTTTTTGGCTCTATACACCACCACAATGGATTTGAAATGAAAACAACAAGATGTGCTTTAACTGCAGACTTTCAGCTTTAATTTGAGGGTGTTTACATCCAAATCAGGTGAACGGTGTAGGAATTACAACAGTTTGTATATGTGCCTCCCACTTTTTTAAGGGACCAAAAGTAATGGGACAATTGGCTGCTCAGCTGTTCCATGGCCAGGTGTGTGTTATTCCCTCATTATCCCAATTACAAGGAGCAGATAAAATGTCCAGAGTTCATTTCAAGTGTGCTATTTGCATTTGGAATCTGTTGCTGTCAACTCTCAATATGAGATCCAAAGAGCTGTCACTATTAATGAAGCAAGCCATCCTTAGGCTGAAAAAACAAAACAAACCCATCAGAGAGATAGCAAAAACATTAGGTGTGGCCAAATCAACTGCTTGGAACATCCTTAAAAAGAAAGAATGCACCAGGGAGCTCAGCAACACCAAAAGACCCGGAAGACCATGGAAAACAACTGTGGTGGGTGACAGAAGAATTCTTTCCCTGATGAAGAAAACACCCTTCACACCAGTTGGCCAGATCAAGAACACACTCCATGAGGTAGGTGTATGTGTGTCAAAGTCAACAATCAAGAGAAGACTTCACCAGAGTGAATGCAGAGGGTTCACCACAAGATGTAAACGATTGGTGAGCCTCAAAAACAGGAAGACCAGATTAGAGTTTTCCAAACAACATCTAAAAAAGCCTTCACAGTTCTGGAACAACATCCTATGGACAGATGAGACCAAGATCAACTTGTACCAGAGTGATGGGAAGAGAAGAGTATGGAGAAGGAAAGGAACTGCTCATGATCCAAAGCATACCACCTCATCAGTGAAGCATGGTGGTGGTAGGGTCATGGCGTGGGCATGTATGGCTGCCAATGGAACTGGTTTTCTTGTATTTATTGATGATGTGACTGCTGACAAAAGCAGCAGGATGAATTCTGAGGTGTTTCGGGCAATATTATCTGTTCATATTCAGCAAAATGCTTCAGAACTCATTGGACGGCGCTTCACAGTGCAGATGGACAATGACCCGAAGCATACTGTGAAAGCAACCAAAGAGTTTTTTAAGGGAAAGAAGTGGAATGTTATGCAATGGCCAAGTCAATCACCTGACCTGAATCCAATTGAGCATGCATTTCACTTGCTGAAGACAAAACTAAAAGGGAAAATGCCCCAAGAACAAGCAGGAACTGAAGACAGTTGCAGTAGAGGCCTGGCAGAGCATCACCAGGGTTAAAGCCCAGCGTCTGGTGATGTCTATGCGTTTCCAGACTTCAGGCTGTAATTGACTGCAAAGGATTTGCAACCAAGTATTAAAAAGTGAAAGTTTGATGGATGATTGTTAATCTGTCCCATTACTTTTGGTCCCTTAAAAAGTGGGGGGGCACATATACAAACTGTTATAATTCCTACACCGTTCACCTGATTTGGATGTAAATACCCTCAAATTAAAGCTGAAAGTCTTCAGTTAAAGCACATCTTGTTTGTTTCCTTTCAAATCCATTGTGGTGGTGTATAGAGCCAAAAAGATTAGAACTCTGTCGATATCCCAATATTTATGGACCTGAATGTATATGTGTAATTTATGCTCCAAGAACGCCTGATGGCGCTCCCTGCATGTTGGGCCTCTGTATGTGGCCACGCTATGTAAAAGTCTCACACATGTGGTATCGCCATACTTGGGAGGAGTAGTAGAATGTGTTTTGGGGTGTAATTTGTACTATACATATGCTGTGTGTGAGAAATAACCTGCTAATATAGCAATTTTGTGAAAAAGAAAAAAAAAATCTTGATTTTTCTTTGTTTCTGTAGTAAAATTTTGCAAATTTAGTAATTTTTCTTAATAAATTTTGGCCAAAATTTATACTGCTACATATCTTTGGAAAAAATAAACCCAAATCGGTGTATATTATTTGGTCTTTGTGCAAGTTATAGAGTCCACAAGCTATAGTGCCAATCTCTGAAAATTAATCACACCTGATGCACTGATGGCCAATCTCATTTCTTGAGACCCTAACAAGCCAGGAAAGTACAAATACCCTCCAAATAACCCCTTTTTGGAAAGAAGACATTCCAAGGTATTTAGTAAGAGGCGTGGTGAGTTTTTTTGAAGTTGTAATTTTTTTCCCACAATTCTTTGCAAAATGCATTTTTTTACAGAATTTTCAATAATTTTTCTTTTATAGCGCAAAAAATAAAAACTCAGCGGTCATCAACCACTTCAGCCCCGGAAGATTTGGCTGCTGAATGACCAGTCCATTTTTTGCGATTCGGCACTGCGTCGCTTTAAATGACAATTGTGCGGTCATGCGACATTGTACCCAAACAACATTGACGTCCTTTTTTTCCCAAAAATAGAGCTTTCTTTTGGTGGTATTTGATCACCTCTGTGGTTTTTATTTTTTGCGCTATAAACCTAAAAAAAGCATCAATTTTGAAAAAAAAAAAGCTATAACTTTTACTTTTTGCTATAATAAATATCCCCCAAAAATATATTAAAAAAACAATTTTTTTTCTCAGTTTAGGCCGATATGTATTCTTCTACATATTTTTGGTAAAAAAAAAATCCCAATAAGCGTATATTGATTGGTTTGTGCAAAAGTTATAGCATCTACAAAATAGGGGATAGTTTTATGGCATTTTTATTATTATTTTTTTTAATTAGTAATGGCGATTTTTTTATTGTGACTGCAACATTATGGCGGACACATCAGACACCTTTGACACTATTTTGGGACCATTGTCATTAATACAGTGATCAGTGCTATAAAAATGCACTGATTACTGTGTAAATGACACTGGCAGTGAAGGGGTTAACCACTAGGGGGCAATGAAGGGGTTAAGTGTGTCCTATGAAGTGATTCTAACTGTGGTGGGAGGGGCTACCTAGGATATGACAGCGATCACTGCTCCCGAATACAGCGAGCAGTGGATCTCTGTCATTACACAAGGCAGAACAGGGAAATGCCTTGTTTACAAAGGCATCTCCCTGTTTCACCTCTCCACACCGCAATCACGGGCCGCTGGAGAACATCAAGTACCCGGGACCCACGGGCACACTCCCATGGCATGCGGCGGGCGCATGCGCCCGAAAGGCCGGCAGATTTAAAGGGACGTACCTGTACGCCTATTTGCCTGCCTGTGCCATTCTCCCGACGTACATCTGTGTGCGGCGGTTGGCAAGTGATTAAAGAAAAGAAAGCTCTATTTGTGTGAAAAAAAGGACAAAAATTTCATATAGGTACAGTGTTGCATGACTGAGTAATTGTCATTCAAAATGTGAGAGCACCGAAAGCTGAAAACTGGTCTGGTTAGGAAGGGAGTTTAAGTGGTCAAGTGGTTAAAGCATACCTGAATTTAAAAAAGAAAACCTACTTTAGGTTCTCTGATCACTGTGGTTGCTGCCATAAAAAAAAATTAAAAATTTACAGGGCTATGTTTGAAATGTATTCACCTTGCAGTGTAGACTTTTCAAACTTGGTGCTAAAACTCAACCACTGAGAACTCAGGTGGATGACCAGGTTTTACATCACATCCCTGGTCACACACTTTACTGCCACTTCCACCTTGAGCCATTATAAGGTAATCTGGTGCTTCCTCCCAACCTTTTGCTGGGAGGATTCACTACAGGACAGTCTACAACAGGGTTACCATCTACTACTCCTGGACATGCTTGCCCTAAAAGCTGCACCCTATTCCTTGAGTACTCCACAAGGGAATACCCTAACTTGTTCAGTAGTATCGCAGAGACCAGGCAAAAGGGAGACCAATGTGAAATCGCAGGCAAAATATTTGCTTTGTCAAAGGCCTGCAACAAGTGCTGTATTTTTGACTAAGGCAGAATTCTCTGCATTTTTGTCACATTTTTTTGGACAGATTACAGCCATCTTTGTCCAGGGCTCAAAAATATCATCCCTCTTTTCCTAGTCCCATTTCTCAACCTGAGTCTGATACCAGTATGCTGCTTCTAGAGGATATTGACATAGAAGGGAATGAAGAACCTATTGAAGCAGTATTGGTGGAAGCTGCAGAAGATTTTTCTTCCCCAGACTGCAATCATATTAATGGAGTGTAATGCAACATGTTTTCTAAAGTTGAAAAGTTAATTGCCTCTGTCTGCAAAAGCCTTGGCATTGTGCAGCCTGACTCTCCTTTGTCTAACCAGGGCCCTTTTTTCGGTGCAAGGAGACCTACAAAATCCTGCAGAACAGAACCTGTCACTCAAGAAAGGATTTTCACTGCCACAAAAGTCGTTGAGCTGTATTAAGTGGAAAAATAGTTTGAAAAAATGTTGGCTATTCCCGTGACTGATCCTGCCATCTCGGTCCTAAACTTCTCACTGTACCTATTGCAGATGCTGTTCTTTCAAAGATTCTGCAGATGGAAAATTTGAGATATTCCTAAAGGCTCTTGGCAAACCAGCTCCTGCAGCCATTTCAATATGTGAGACTCCAGCTAACTGGAATAGGGCAATGAACAACCAACATGATCTTGTATTTCAGGATTGTGCTGTTGGAGCAATTGCAAATATTGCCTTCTGCCTTTTTTGTGTGGATGCCCCTAAACATGTCATGAGACAAATTTTCCAGAATGGTACTAATCTCCATTCACATGTGCAGAATCTTGTGTCTGAAAGCTTGAACAGTTGAATCTTCCTGAAAAAGGCACCTCGCACGTATACGTTTCCAAGGAAGACATCTGTTTGGTGAGGCACTTGACTAATTCATCAGAGGTCCCAGTTGGGAAGGTTTTACTTCTACAGCAGAAGAACCCAAAAACTTCAAAAAACTTCCTCAGGAGCCCCTAGCTGAACTGGAGCTTTTGGGGAGGAGGGGGGGGGGGGGGAGTGGGTGCCACTTGTCTCACAAGTTCTTCTCCCCACCCTCCTGAAGTCTTCTGGAAACATGACAGGTCCCAGAAATGGCCGGACCATTCAGAGTGTGCAGTGCACTGGGCACCCGGCTGTGAAGCCACAAGCTGTCACAGCCGGGTGCCCACAGTAAAGATGTCAGTGCCAGTGAGAGAGGACTTGGGGAGAAAACGGCTGGGGTAAGTAAGCACACCGCTGGATCCTGGCGAGTGGCTGTTTATTAAAAGTCAGCAGCTACAGTTTTTGTAGCTGCTGACTTTTAATTCTCACTTAAGAGACTGGAGTTTCTCTTTAATTTCAAAACTTAAGTTCAGTCCTGCCTTTCACAGCAAGGCTTGGCCCACAAAGTCTTTCACAAAGCTCTTAAGAGTAAAGGAACATCTATTACAGTTTTGTCTCTCTGTGGTCGCAGAGGTCCCAGACCAATGGTTTCAATCAGTGGTTTCAAAGGAGTACAGAAAAGTTTAAAACTTTACCCCTTCATTGCTTTCTTTTTTCAAAAACTGTCTATGGACAATTACATTTGCAGAATGCCCTGAATCATCTTTTGTGTCAGGAAGTCCTTGTGCCAGTACTACCACAAGGATTCTAATCAAACCTGTTTATGGTATCTATAAGTCTGTCAAAAACAACAGCTCTATGCGGGCTTGAGGCTTGGTTCACACTGCCGCACATAGCGGCTCACAGCATGGTTCCGGTGCGTCCCTGTTTACCGTTTCAGCCCGAATTCTTGGCTGAATTCGGACCTGAAACGGACCAGAAGACGTACAGGACTTCTGTGCAATTCCCACTGGAGATGTGTGAACCGGCTCCATAGGGTTGGTCACAATCTCCTGACATGCAAATTGGATGCAGTGGAAACCCGCATCCAAATCACAATACTGCGAGCCGAGCCTAAATCGACAATGCATAAATAAGTGCAAATGTTTACACTACCATTCAATGGGGTTCATATCCATCAAAGTGCATAAATAACATAGTTCTTAGCATAAACAAAGTCCAAAGTGTCTTGTGCTAGGTTTTCAAAAGTAAAGTGCTTGGTGTCCTTAATTCCATATGTTATTGTAAAAAGGTCACCCACGTGCCATGACCTCCATAAACTCACCGCACAATTCTGACCTTTTTTTTAAAATGTATGGGTCATGGAGCGCCTTTCCCCTTTAAGGGAGGGGATACCCTGCATCGATGCTGCTGTCTCTTCTCTTAATACATTCCACACATAGGGATGAATGCCACCATATATTTATTTTATTTCAGGTACTTATATAGCGCCGTCAATTTATGCAGCGCTTTACATATACATTGTACATTCACATCGGTCCCTACCCTCAAGGAGCTTACATATAGAAAAGAAAAGCTCATATTGTGTAAAACTTTCTTTTTTATTAAAATCAATCACCACTAAAAACAACAAATTGGCCACTCACATTCTATTGTGCATGACCCTGCACCAGGATAGCAACATTTAGACATGTAAAGCGCCAGCTCTGCTGTCACAGCTGGCCAAAGCCCTGCATACTCCCATGACTTCCAGGTGTACATAGTGGGATGACCTAATTTCCCATGGGACAGGGGAGCTTTAA